>NC_136010.1:23061479-23063979 GCF_048128805.1 Centroberyx gerrardi | reverse complement strand
TCCTCTCCTCTCCTCTCCTCTCCTCTCCTCTTTGTCCTATTCATGTCCTTGCTAAATGCACCTGTGAGCATTGCTGTTGTTGTGGGTTTCTTGAAGGTGGATGTCTTCCTTTGGTTGGAGTGTCAGAAATGGTGACAACCACTCTGGGGGCTTTCGCACTTATAGAGAAACACACACACACACACACACACACACTCTCTCTCTCTCTCTCACACACACACACACACATCAGAGTGTGTGACGGAGCTGTCTGCTCCCTCCTGTCGCCTCATTTGTTTCTGCATCAGGCTGCTCTCAGAGGAGGCCTCGCTACTGCCCTTGTCAGCAAACATCAGTCCTCTCTTTCTACTCCTCTCTCTCTCTCTCTCTCACGTTCCCTCTCCCTCCCTCCCTTTCTCTGTCATTCTTCTCCTCCTTCTTTATTCTCCTTCCCTCCATCTCCCCACCCCGGTCTCGCTGTTTATTTCCCCTATCTCTCCACACATCCTCCTCGCTCCCCTCAGTCCGTCCTTTCGCTCCTCCAATACGGTAAATCTCTTCTTTATTAATCTCTTTGCTCTCACTATCCCTCCCCTCCTTCTTCTCTCACTCTCTCTCTCCTTTCTGCGCATTTCAGTGTGTCAGTGAGTCAGTGACAGACAAAGACGCAGACAAACCTCAAGTAAAGTTCGAGGGCATCAAAGCCACAGACATAGAGATGCATTACAGATTTTTTTTTTTCCTGAGGAAATGACAGAAACACACTGACCATGTGTCTGTGTGAAGGCTTGAGTGTGTGTGAGGGTAGGAAATGGATCTTTTGGGTTTGTGTGTTCGGTCTTTATGTGTGTTTGAGTGTGTGTTTGAGTGTGTGCTGTAGGTTCTTTCTCCCCAGCGGAGCAGTTCAAGTGTGAAGGAGGGTCAAGCCAGAGCACAGACTGGTGGGTAAGGTATGGGATGGAGGAGTGTGTGTGTGTGTGTGTGTGTGTGTGTGTGTGTGTGTGTGTTGGGGATGGAGGGGGGGGATTGCTGGAAGAAGACGGAACACACAGGCAAGAAGGAGAAGTAAGATTTACCGCTTCATCAAGTCGTTCAGTCTACACCCTACTACATGCAATCACTCACACACACACACACACACACACACACACATATGCACACACGCATGCACATGCACCACCTGCCCTAACTATCCATCTAACTACTCTATTATAACCTTTACCAAGAGCTTTCCACCAGCCAGAGAGTGGAAAGACAGGTCAACCATATCCCTTTTCCTCACAGAATTCATTTTGTTATATTTAAAAGTTGATTTGTCATAATGCATCACTTTATTTCGGCAATTGATAATCCATACATGCATGGCTCGCATTTGCTCCGGCTCCTTTTGCTCTGATTGTTGTTGATACAGTAAGGCAGGACTGTGACAGGCGGGTTGCCAGTTTGGAGGAAAGTGAGCGAATCAGCTGCTCCCCTCCATCAAAAACCGCTGTGGAGTTGCCCGCGAGCGAAGCACTTTCACCTCCAGCTGTTCCAGTGGAGCCAATAATAGAAGACTATGGTTGTACTGGGCAGCTCCCAGGTGGGAATGTATGTAACTCTGAATGTGAAGCAGGGTGTTTCTATAACAGAGCATACGCACTCAGCAAATCTTCCCCGGATGAAGGCTGCACATGAAAAAAGGCTGTGCTCAAACTTTGTTTTTACTTTCAGTGTCTTTATACAGCCCCTGTTTCATGGTGATGTTCCTCTGTTACTCACACACTTCAAGCTCTCCCTTCCCTCCCCTTGTGCAAACGTCACCCCTGTCACCGCCGGACGGCCTTCCCACGCCGATGCCCGCTCCCGACATATCATATATGTATCATTTTAATGTCCATAGATCACAAGTGGAGATGACACCCGCCGCTCCCTATTTCCCCCGCGTCCCCTTCCCTCGCCATAAGCCCGCTGTAGGTACTGAACCGCCGGGGCTCTCGGCCGTCTGAAGGTCACAGTCTGGATATATGGATGGATGTCAGGGCCAGTGCAGCAGACGGTCAGCGAGTTCAGTATGTGTGTGTGTGAGATAGAAATAGAGAGGGAGGTGATGAGGAAGGGGGGGAAGGGGTATAGGGAGAAAGAGATAGAGCAGGTACGAAGGAGAGGGGGGAAAAAAAAAGTCTTTCCATAAGCGAACGCCACATCATGTAGGTGAGAGCACTGTATAGCCTCCCTCTCTCTCTCTCTCTGTCGTTCTCTGTGTCTCTCGCTCTCCAGGATAGATAGAGGGCATTCATTATCTGCCGGCCCCGTTGGGACTTCCCTCCTCTTTAGGATGCATCCAGCAGTTTAAACCAGGCCAATCAGAGCAACCGGGGGGAAGGATAGGGTTAGAAGAAGAGGAGGGGGGGGGGGGGGGGGGGGGGGGGGGGGGGGATGGGGGGATGGGGGGGGTTGGTTGGAGGAGAATCTCACACAACTTAACCTGCCGCCGCCGCGCAGTCCAACCGTCCACTGTAACCATGGCGATTCCACTCGC
>NC_136010.1:22766479-23058979 GCF_048128805.1 Centroberyx gerrardi | reverse complement strand
GGGCTTTCACTGAGCGTCTACAGCTTCTCCCCCAGGCCGTTGGTGTAAATCCAAACGCAAACCCTATTCAAATTGGATTTTTTTTTTACTGAGGGAGGTCCTGTAATGTAATTCTTCTGAGGACAATTTAGATTGGATAAAGGTTCCCTGTGATTTGTTGTCTGTTAAAATGTCATGATCTACAATGTACCAATCATCATTTCCCTTTGAAAGAACAAATCGCAGCTGTTTCATAAGCCCAAGAGACCTGGGGATTTTCTCAACTCATAGAGGAGCATGGAATCTTTCAATTGAAGTGAAAACATGAAATCACCATGTTCTCCATGATGTGCTGTTAGTAGTTGAAGCATTTCCACTGAAGTCAAAAATCTTAGACTATTTGAGCTAGAAGCCTACATGTGTTTTTACAATCTGCTGGCCGCCAAAAACATATCAGATTATTATGGGATGTCACTTCAAACTGGATTGCTATTATCAGATGATGGGTTCGCCAAAAAACAGTATGTAATTCGCTCCGGATTTTTTTACTTTCAGACTTGTAAAACGTATGGACATGGCAGATTTATACTGGATTAAAATGATAGATGTTGTCAGTAATGACTACAATCGCAGGACCTCCCCCAGGAATCATTATCCAGCGTGAATACGCCTATAGTCAATTTACCTGATTAAACACAGATTAAAAAGGGGTGAGGGTGAATGATGGGAGGGTGAATATAAAAGAAAGATCAAGGTGAGGAGGCGTGGAAGGGGGGTAAATCGAAGGAGTGGTGATTATCCCAGGATGAGTCCTTGAGCTCTCATGGCAAAAAATACTACAGATGCAGCCATCATGACAGGTTTTTATACACTCGTTGCACTGCTTCTACACTGTGGCTCCACCCCCAGGAGGAATGCTTTGGAAAATCTAATGCAGGATAGATGCAAGCTGGAGGGATTTTACAATGTCTACTGCTGCAGACTGCCAAGAAAACAAAACAAAACAGGACTACAGATAAGCATTAATATGTTTTTTTCCCCTTTATAATGAAAATCAATTTTGGCTATATTTGAACTGAATTTTATATCATGCAAACCTACAAAACAGCAGTGAATATTGGGTCAGTAGAATGTATTGGAACCATTACTTGCATTGATCAAAACATTTGTTCTCCCTAGGCATGTCGGTATGCCTCTGTATGTGTGTGTGTTTGTGTATTTGTGTTTGTTTGTGTGTGTGTGTGTGTGTGTGAACGTTTGCCTCTGTCTGCCAATGTATTTGTGTGTATTTGTGTACAGTATGTCTGTGTATGTGCAGATCTGTGTGTGCTAGTGTGTGTCGTCTGCGTCTATGTCTTTGTTTGTGTGTCTCCCTCTCTCCCTGTGTGTGTGTGTGTGTGTGTGTGTGTGTGTGTGTGCGTGTGCGTGCGCCTGTAGCAGACTGTGTGGGAGACCTCCCGGCTGCTCCTCCATTGACTTTCACTTTGGCTGATACAGGATGTCAGTTTATCAGTCGATTGAATATCTACCAGCCCTTTATTTATGACACACTGGATGAAGTGTTGCTGCTCGCTTTTTCTCCTCCTCTGAAGAGGTATGGAGAGAGAGAGGGGGGGTGAGAAAGAGAGAAAGAGAGAGAGAGGGAGAGGAAGAGAGGACAAGAGAGGGAGAAATCAATATATTTTTACAGAAAGCCCTTGTGTAGCAGGAACAGAGGCAGGAAGGAGGGAGGGCAGAGAGAGGGGAGGATGGGAAGGAAGGAAGGAGGGAAAGAAAGAAGGAGACAGAGGGAGCTGCTTTTTTTCCCCGTGTCTGCCCTGCTAGTCTGTCAGTCAACTCACAGCTGCCTCTGTCTGATTCCCCCGCGGCAGTAACTTGCTAATATTGTGGCTAAAATTCAGAAATGTAGTGTAGTCGTGTCTGCATCTATACTGCAGAGGCTCTGAACTCATGTGGTGAGGCATACACTGTAAAAAAAAAAATGCACAAGACAAGTGGAAAATGCTGCCAATGGGATGAGGTAGTTCCACTTGTTTCCAATGCAGTTTCAGGAATTTTCCAGAAATAACTGTCAACATCTTAAAATAAGGCAGATGACTCTAGTATCAAGAAAATGACATTTGATTCACGAAAATTCTTGATTTTCATTGGAAATTGCATTAGAAATCTAAAATTGTTCCACAAATAGCCATCTTTTTTTAAAAAAAAGGAAGATTGTAAGACTGTACTAGACTAAATGAGCTGTTACAATGGACATTTTTCAGTTTTGCGCTGCAGAATGAGCCGTACCTTGAGTTGTTGCTCAAATGCAAAAAAAAACTATTAGATTCACTTCATTAAAATGCAGACGAATGAGCTGTTGATCAAACTTTTTTCCCCCTACAAGATAATGCATTATGCCTGTTGGCCCTCTATGCTCAGTCGAGGCCTTGTGTGATGTTTTTGAGCGATCAATAATTTGGCGTGCGTTGCATTCTGCACCGTCACCAAACTGTTACTCTGCTTCAAGGGTTCTGTGGTTAAGAACCATTGCTCTCTCTCTCACACACACACAGACACACACACGCACACAGGGAACACACACTTCGCCTGGCGCTTCTTCCAGTATATCACACCAAACTACTTTACTGAATCCTCTTCTATTATTGAATGAAACCGTATTACTGTCATTTTTCATTTACAGAGGAATGCAATGCACAGTAAAAAGTTTCTTTCCCCATTAATTTCCCCCTGCAGGATCTGCTCCTCTTCCCCCCTCTGAGAAATGGGGAAATAAGACCGATAAACAATTTAGACAGATGCTTCATCAGAGCGTAGCGGAGAAAGTCTCGCTCCTTATTCAGATCAGCTTTTTACTCGCAACGCTGAGGTGGATTTGGAGGCGTTTGATCCTGAGCAAATTGCTTCACATGCAATAAATCTTCCTGAGGTCTGTCCACTAGGGGGCATGCTATCAGGGGGTGGGGTTGGGGGTGGGGTTGGGGGTGGGGGGGGTGGGTTAATGGGAATTAACAGACATGCTCATATGCGATGGCATCATATTTATGAACTGCATCACAAAATCTTCAGTTCATATTTGTATGTTTTTGTTGTTTTTTCAACATGGGGTGGAGGAATAAATACGACTCAACATGGAAAAGCAGGCACAAAGTGGAACATTTTTGTTTTGCTATTAATACATCTAAGTAAAGATTTTTGTTTCATACATATTCATTTTAACAATATTTATATTATTGATCTTGTGCATTAAGAGATTTGAAAGGGTATATGACAAAATAGGGGCCAAGAAATCATTTTGTTGGAATTATTGATCACTGAATGAGAAAAGTGCATTTTTGCCAAACTTTATCTAATGAAAAATGGGTCTCCTGTAAAGTTAAATGAGCCTGGATTCATGGTGTTTGCTCACATATGTATTCATATGAGCAAAAAAGAACATTTCGTATATGAGGAAAAGCCTCTATTCTCATCTCTGACAAAATCCCCACTGTTTCTAGAGATGAAACCGTGAAGCACTGCAATACTCCAGGCAAAACCTACACAGTGTCATTAACACTGAAACTACAGTACATAGTGTCATTGACTAATACCCATCTTACTAAAGGTTGTCTTTGCCCAGAGAGGGAGGTGAGGGGTGAGGACAGAAAAGAGGGGGGAGGCGGAATGGGATAGAAGAAGTTGGCAGTGGAAGATGTCAGAGGAAAAAAAGGAAGAGAGGAAGAAAGGAAGAAGGGAAGAAAAGTACAAAGTCAGAAGAGAGCTGCAGGACTGAAGGATAGAGAGAGAAGGAAGAAAAGGAGAGAGGAAGGAGAGCGAGGCTGAAAGTTGAGAAAAGGAGAGCCGTGTCACCTAGTGCTGATGAATGTGGTCAAACATCAATACAGTGTGAATGATGAGGCCTGGCACCACGTCCCGTTTCACACACACACACACACACACACACACACACAGAGATAAGTATGAACAAGCCCACACATGCACTCGCACGGACACACACACTCGCACGCACGCATACAAGCAGGCAAGCACTCTCTCATACACACACACACACACACACACACATACACACTCATGCAGCACTTTGCAAAAGTACCCACTCCTCCTCCTCCGCCTCCCCTCCTTTTTGATCCCTCTAACCTCCATTTCAATTTCTATATTAAAATGTCTCCCATTGTTTTATGTGACTTGGCACATTGCTCCTTGCTCTCCAATGTCAGCGGGCTGATAAATAAATCGATGTACAGTAAAGGGCAGCGTTATCATATGCCATGATGGGCCGGTGTGCTCTGCGGCGGCTGGGTCATCTCTCATTCCAGGCCTTGTTAAGAGTCAGTTTCCCCTAAAAGAGTTGGGTGCGGAGCCGACCTGCGTGGTCTGTCCTTTTCCTCCAGCCACGTGATACGTTGTCTGTTCTCGTCTTTCTTCTTTGGACTGTCGCTGTGCGCCGACAGTCAGGACTTGAGGTTGCGGCTGGGCAGGTCATGGGTGTTGTGTGTGTTTTGTAAGATTCTAACCTCCTTGCCCCGCCAACTACAACCAGAAAACGGAGGATTCTTCCTTGGTTAGGACAGTGGTTCTATGTCACCAGCAACCATCTGATTTGTTAAAATAGAAAACTGGTAAATCAGAATAAAGAATCCACTTGGTTTTAAAAAATAAGTATTTTAATACTTCTAATTTGAGACATTTCATGCATTCTTATAGCACCATAACGGGTCTATAGAGTTCTGCTATGGTACAAGCATAAAGAATTTTTTCCTAGTACTTTATATAAACCTCTTTGTACCTGCTGCTGTAAATATGTATTCTCTGTCAACTTGCCCGGTTAAATAAGAGTTGTTGTTTTTTTTCCAAGTGTGTCGTTTGTCTCTCAGCAGCATTTTGGGGTGTTACAGCGTCTTTCTGTGATGGGTATACCTGGTTTACAAGTTGAGATGACTTAATGGAACTCTCCCCCCGTCCTTCCCTTTTGTTTCTCCCTCCCTCGCCTGTAACATTGTGAAGATGTAATGCCGCCGACTTTCAATAATCCCGCAGATTTAACGGGTTGTAAACACACAGAGGTTTAATCAAAATCCCTGTCGGTTTGTTTGTTTATTTGCGAGTTTATTTGTAACGTGTATGTTCTGCTTGATTTCTCCATTTCGGCGGCGCGCGTTCCCCCTCTTGACAAGCAGTGTTTCATCCCAGTGTAATTGCATACACCCCCCCTCCCACACACACACACACACACACACACACACACACACACACACCGTCCTGTAATTATTCACTTGCTCATCACACCCGGGACATGAAAAACAGAAAATGACCACATCCACCATTTCCAGCGGTGTGTGTCATCTTGGTCGCGTTCCACCCCCCCCACCCCCACCCCCCACCCCCCTCCTCCTCTTCCGAAAGGCCTCCGCTCCCATTCGTTAGCATAGCGTCTCCGCCGCTCAGCCTCGGCCTCCCATCTATCACAGCAGACCAAGGCAAATGGAGCTTTCAGCTGAGTGGTGATAAGGAATCGCAGCCACATTAAAACATCTGTCACACCTCCACAGTCTTGCACAGCGGGCGATACAGCGGCCGGGGAGGGGGAGGGGGAGGGGGTGGAGGAGACGGGGAGGGATGAAAAAAGTAAGGGGGGTGGAGGGAGGGGGGTATAGATGCCACTCTTTCTCCAGTCAATACAGAGGAAAAGGGAGGAGTGGAAGTGTGGAAGGAGGGGCGGAGGAGTGATCCTGTAGCACCGCACTTGCAGTATTTTTTTTTTTAATTCATTCCCAATCAATCTGTAAATTCTCCGATCTCTCCTTCAACTCCATCTCCTTTTCCTTTATTCATTATTGCTTCACATTCATCCCTCCATCTCCGCCTGCTTCCCGTGACTTCTCTCTTCCCTCCCGCCTTCCCTCGTGCTCCCATCCGTCCTCCCATCAATCCCCTCCCTTTCCTTCCCCTCTTCCTCCCCTGTTTCCTCCATCCCTCTCTTCCCCCCCCACCCCCCCCCCCCCCCACCACCTCCCCCAGTAAGACCACACTTCAAAGCAAAGACCACTTCAGCAGTTTATATGAACTTCAGGATGAGGCTTTATTGATCAGACATGTGCATTAGGAGTCAAAAGACGCACACACACACACACACACACACACACACACACACACACGCGGGGCTTTTCTTACACAGCATCCGTTCTTGCACTCGATAACTCTTCACCCCCACCGCCCTCTCTGCACACACCCACACACACAAACATAGAGACACACGTGCACACACCATACACACGCAACAGGAAAATCTACAAAGAACAATAAAAGGGACTTTGGGGGGAAATCTCCAAAGGACAGTGCAATTATAAGAGTACACAACAAAAGCACAAATTTACAAAGATATCTATAATTACTTACCTGGGTTGCCTTATTCAGAATTTACAAATTACTTCAATGTCTTTTGGGTAATCTGTTTGATAGAGATAAATCCACACAGTAACTGGTGCATGCTGTATATTTGTCCGTGCATGAGTTTCTGCGCCTCAGTCCCACAGTCTGTGTAAAGAAGCTAATGTAGCTTCACTTTTTGCTGTTTAAAGCTGTTTTCCAGTGAATTAGCTTGAGTCTTCTCCTCCTGCCTCTTGTCTTTTCCATCAGTTTCTGTCCGCTTGCCTGTTTTGTCCCTTCTGTCTGCGTGTTCGGAGTGATCAATGCACAGCTACAGCTGGTTGAAGGGGACCAAATCCATTGAACAGTTGATTTGGTTCCATTTTACCAGCTTTAGCAAAGCATTTTAGGACAAGGCAGGTCCAAAAGGGTGAGGAGGAGGAGGAGGAGGAGGAAGAGGTGGAGGGGGGGGGGGGGGGGGGGGGGGGAGTGAAGAGGCAAATCTGGATGGAGACCTGAAAGAAACAGAGCGAAAAAAAGGAGGAAATGATAAGAAAAGGGGCTGTTGACACAAGTTGCTGCTCATTTAAAAAGGTAAATGCGCGCGCTCTCGGACATTCGCGCCTGCATGCAAACACACACACACACACACACACACACACACTCACACACACAAAAATGCAGACACAGAAAGCACACAGAGTCATTGATTATCGGAGGAGACGTTGCCCTTGGAAGACTGCATGTTACTGCACGAAAGAGAGGAAAAGAATGAGAGGGACGGACATGAGGAGGAAGAAGAAAAAAGAGAGATGACGGCGAACGGAGGAGGAAGTGTGTGTGAGTGTGTGTGAGAGAGAGAGAGAGAGAGAGAGAGAGAGAGAGAGGGAAAGGTGGGGGATGGAGGAAGAGGAGAGGAGAACGAGGGATGCGGGTGATGAAAAAGAGATGAGGAAAGGAGGGAGCGGGGCCCTAAGAGATAACGGAGGAGTGCGTATAAACGATGGCTGCAGACAAACTTGAGAAAACAATGAATTCATCACCTGGATGCCAATACTGCTAATGAAGCCAGCGGATAGGACAGCGGGAAAATTAACTCTCATTGACCTCTAGCGCTATGAGGCACATCTCTCTCTCTCTCTCTCTCACACACACACACACACACACACACACACACACACACACCAATCTCTCTCCGTTACCACGCTCCTGTCCTCGCCTTTTTCGTGTTTCAGATTTGGTGGCCTAATAATTTCTGGGCCGTTCAGCCTTGCTGCCCGGCCGACCGTCGTGCCGGAGAGAGATGGTGCGCTCAGCATTCTTCCCGCTAACTGCATGGCTGTGCTTGCCCTTGGTGCATCTCACTCATTTCCTAGTTCAATTAGCCTAGCTAATCATTTAATCATTAGGAAATAAACTGTTTAAGCAGAGGCTTGGCCCTGGAAAGCAAGCTATTGATATTTGGCGTCTGGATTTTTTTTTTTTGCACTACTGACAGTGATCGTGTCTGATAATTCATTTCACGCAACGTCACAGAGTTACGTTCATGCCACAATTGTGTCAGCTCTCATGACTTCCACTATAATGTCCGCCACTCAATTCCAGCAAAACAAGGCACTTCAAATACTCAAAGGAAATGGGAAAAATCTACCTCATGAATTTCACTTGACTGGCCCCTAAATATTTAAACCGGTATTTAACAGTCAGGCACCATAGGGGCACAACACAACCTATAGCTCTACTGGGTCTTGGTACTTGGCACTTGGAGTGTGTGCGTTTATATGTGTGTTTGTGAGAGAGAGAGGGAGAGAGAGAGAGAGAGAGAGAGAGAGAGAGAGAGAGAGACGTTTCAGATAGTGATTACACTGTCAGTCCTGTATCCTAGCTGTCCGCCCCTCTCTAGATAACAAATACATCAGCCTCACCGCACACAAATCACATTTAAAAAATTAAATAAAATGAATGCTTAAATACTGCCAAGGCATGGAGGAGCTAAGGAGCGAGAGAGGGGCTGTTCACTCTCTCTCTCTCTCTCTCTCTCTCTCTCTCTCTTTCTCCCCCTCCCTCCCATCTCTCTCTTGTGTTTAATAAACTTGTCACCCAAGAGACCGGCAAATTGATGAGGGGGACGCATCCTTGACTGAGAAAAAAAAAAAAAAAACGGAGTAAAAAGAGAGGAGGAGGAGAGGCTGACGAGAGGGGGATGGAGGGAGAGGAAGAAAGAGGGAAGTAGCACACGGAGAAGGAGAGGACGAGCTGGCATGGCCTGAATTCTATACCTGTCCCAGAGCTGCTGTTGTTCTACCTCTGCAACATGCAGCACTGCAGAATGTGTGTGTGTGTGTGTGTGTGTGTGTGTGTGTGTGTGTGTGTGTGTGTGTGTGTGTGTGCATGTGTGTGTATTTTTTTGCTTCCAGGTATATAACGTGTGACGGTGTGTGTGTGTGCGCATGTGGAGCTATTTTTGTGCTTCCAAGTACATACCGTGTGAATGTGAATGCGCATGTGTGTGCTTACATGGACAATGATCTATGAGTGTGCAAGTAAAACAGAAGAGTTCAGTGTGTGTGTGTGTGTGTGTGTGTGTATGTTCAGCCTATGCGAGCGCCTGTGTGTAGCCGAGCGCGAATATCAACTTCAGAGGAGAAAGCGCTACACATGAAATCCTCTCCATAGCGGGATTTTCTCTAGATTAGGGAGAGAATCCCTCCGCTCTGCGCCGTCTGCGCTTCATTCCGCCGCTCTCCAGCCCACACACTCATCAAACAGGCAACCCTCCTTCACCCCGCACACCTACCACTCAGATCCCACATCAAACAGAATCATTACACCCGTAGCGTTTTATCATTAACCTCGCTCAGATGCCTGCTGAAAGCTTCACCGGTGAGCGCTCTTTCAACATCACACTGTAAAGGGAGTTCCGTCGAGATCAGAACTACAGCGTAAGCGAGGGAGCCGCTGTGTGTACCGGCTCAGGCCCGCGTCGCCTTTTCGCAAGGGGTCACGGTATGTGGGTCGGCGTTCACGTGTGCGTCCGTTGGCGCGCTCCCGTGCGAGCGCGCTCCCGTGCGTCTGCCACTGTAGGTGCCCTCTATCAGGCTGACTGCATGGTTCTAGATAGGCTGGCTACTTGTCTATTCTGGGACTGTGCTGCCCGCTGCATTCCTGCCCTTATATTGGAGACAGGAAGGAGGGGATGAGGAGGGATGAGGGTTAGGGACAGCTGGACCCCGGCAGAGAGGGAGGGAGAGGAGAGAGAGAGAGAAAAGACAGTCAGAGAGTCATGGCGGGAAGGTCAGCGGGGGTGCATGGCGTCCCCAGAGAGACGCACATAGTACAGGTGGTGTTACGGAGCAGCTGCCAGCCCACCACTATGTATGGCCCCCCAAGGAGGAGTGACACTTTGAAACCCGTCCCGCAGCGGACACTGTCACTCCGGCTCAACGTTGATATTTTCATTTCAGACGCACGGCCTGACACCGGAGCTGCGCCTAATACAAGGCCCCCGCCGTACATCACTCACTCGCCCTCTTCCCTCACTGACCACATCGCATGCTTTGTGTCTCGGTCACCGTTTTCCACTAAACTCGCCACTGACTCTCTCTCTCTCTCTCTCTCTCTCTGTCTCTTTCTCCCTCTCTGGTATTCCTCTCAGCTCTCTCTCTCTCTCCTTATCAGGGCAAGTGGCTCTCGGTGACTGACTGACTGACTGTCAGGCCGCAGCTCCCCGTCCCGGCGCTGTGCGGCGGGAGGGCGAGGCCGCGGGACCCCGGAAACCTCCGAACGCCAACCACTTCCCGATGACACGCCGCAGCGACCGACTCCTCACAACGGAAAAGTCCCGACAGCTGCGATATCGCCGCTGTGTAACATCGCCTCCATTAAAATCCACTTAAAACGGCAATAATCTTATATAACTGCTGCTGTCAGGTGAAATCTAATTTCTCAAAAAAAAAAAGCAAAGAAAAGAAAAACATATAAATAAATATTTTAAGCAAATTTAGACAAAACATCTCACTTTTCAGAATGACAACCAGGCATTTTTTTTTTTAAATTTAACAGAAGCTTTGTAAGGTTCTCAGCAAAGGAGTGACTGTGTAAAATTTCAGGTGAAGCCAAAGCAACAGCAAATCAGAGTCTGTAAGGTTTTTATATGACAACAGCAATACTGTTACTAACTCAAATTCGTTTTCAGTTGACAGGACTTACACACAGCTTACACTCCAGTCCAATATACACCGCTATCCAAGCCATAACATACCGTACTATAACTGTAGGGCCCTAATGTAGGGCCTCTGTCCACGTCTGATGAAGACGTTCGGCAGTTGTTAATTAGCTTAATGCATGGCACACTATAGTAATGAAACAAGTTGACCTGTGGTCAGGCTGTAAACTTTATCTTCTGTGGCTGGCTGTATTTATTCCTTAATTACCCGCCGACTAAGAGCAGAAGAGGGACTGGGATGTATATATCAAACGGAGCGCAGGTCCAGTATTTAGGGTGCATCTCATATCTCATATGGGATTGTGATGAGCGGTGCAGCGGCGGTGTGAAATACGAGGCCATCAGAGAGAGGATGCATAGTTTGGCTTCGACTCCGGGACTGAGGCCTGTACCTGGGGTTTGGTCGGTTGGTGCCCCCCCCCCCCCACCCCACCCCACCCACCCCCCTCCTCCTCCATCCCAGCACAGGCCCCTAGTGGTGGGGTTAGGGGTGGTGGTGCTGCTGCAGTGCAGTGCAGACACTGGCTGGCTGGCTGGCTGGCTCCTCTTCCACACCCCCCCCCACCACCACCACCACCCTCCCTCCTCCCCTGCATTCGGACGTGAGCAGCACCCAGCGGCTGACTCAGCACTATTCCTCCGCCTGATTGGTTGATCAGAGAAGGAGACAGGAGCGTAACAGGACCCTTTATCCTCTGCTCAGCCACTTCCTCGCTCTCACCCCCCCCAGAGATAAAACACGTCTGACGGATAAAAAAAAAAAATAAAAAAAATAAAAAACGCTTCCTGACCTTGTGCGTCTGCTCGGCTCCGGCTGCCGACACCGTAGCTACCGCACCGTATGGCGGCGAACCCCTTTCTTTATCAGTATCCCTGGCTCTCTCGGGGTTACTGTGGCCCCATGGCGACGGTATCTCTAAAGCCACATCCACACTATAGTTCATAATGTGGAGCAACTTTGACAGTATCTCCAGAAACACAAACGGCCAGGGCGCCTCGCTGACCTTGCGTCGATATTTCCTTCTCCTAACTCTCTATACGGCCAACCTGAAGTACCTTTCCGCTGGGTTGGTTTAAGATACCGTGACCAATTTTGGTTATGGACCTTAAATGTATCTTGACAGCATCTTTAATGTCTCTATAGGACGTCATTAAGGGCGTCTGCAGGGCTCATACTTTGTGATTATTGCGGTGTTTATCTTCCGCCGCTCTTGATTTTACCTCACAATGATTTAATCCTCAAAGCGGTTTTATTTCTTAACCTTTTAATCTAACGGCAACACCCTTAAGAAGATCAATACCTATTTAGATGATATATTTAATTATATCCTCTCCTCCTCCCTCACACTCGCTGCCCTCCCTCCCCTTCTTTGCAGACGACCACAACATGTAAACCGGGTTTGAGTATTTTTTAACTCCTGTATAGCCAAAGGACAGAAAAAAAAAAGGTCTCTATTCACATCATCTTTTCTTAGACTTTGCAGAGGTGAAATTCTTCACATTAATATAAGAAGCAGGGCACTGTAAGAGTCGTTAATGAGCCACTTTATTCAGTAATGGCCAAATTTAACCAAATATATATCCTGAGAGTCTGAGAGCTGGAATACGGTTTAGCAAGCAAACCTCTACATGCATCTATGAGTTTAAAACCAGCATTAACTGCCCCATGGATCTGTAGTCACTACAGTATCAATAACTTTAATGAGGTAAAAGTATCACACTAGACACAGAGGGAAAAAAAAAATCATCCTAGCTTTTGTCGCTGTAGTTTATATATGATGTGTAATTTTATGTTTTACAAGATTTTCAGCCAAGGTTTCAGAATTAAAATGCAAGTAGCGACTACAGATGCTTGGGACCGCCAGTATAAGTAATTAAACTAACATGGAGATGTAAATGATGCCAACCACCAACTCCTGAATCTCAATTTCCAGTCTAAAAATATAACGCCACACATCGGTCTGACACTAAAGTCACTCTTGGCAAAGTAGAACAAAGGGAGATAGCCGGGGACAGCTTGGACAGGGAAGAAATGATGGGAAAGGCTTCAGTTTCTCAAGGAGATGGGATTAAGAGGATGGAGGGCAGCGGAGGAGTTAAATGGGACAATTTAGCGAGGGTGTCTTCTGTGCGTGTTCTCCAGTTTTCAAAAAGAACCCTTTTAATTTTTTTTTTTTTTTTTTTTTTAGACTGTACGATATTAAAGTGGGAAGACGTCATCTCGTTTTGTCGGGGAATGATGTCATGATCCATACGCATTGGAAGCGGTGGCTGCCAAACCGCAGCAGACCTGCCTTCTGTCTTCACCTTTCTCTCTCTCTCCCTCTTTCTCTCTCTCTCTCTCTCTCTCTCTCTACCTATGCAGGCTGATTCTCACTCTGAGCACGATCCAACTTCCCCTCTCTCTACCCCCCCACCCCATCACCCCCCCACTCCCCTTTCCCCCCCACTCCCCCTTCCCCCCACTGCTCTCTCCATCCCCTCCCTTAACGAACCACCGCCACCACTTAGGTATTTTAGCCATGCATTCATTACAGGCCGCGGCAGGGCCACAAAGGCGCGCTTGATATACGCTCCGTCGTGAAACAAAAAATCCAATGCAGTTAAAGTCAGAAAGGAGCTCGGGCGTAAAGATAGCCCCGGTTGACACGCTCTCCATTGTGAGCGTGCGGGACGCCCTCCCCCCCCCCACGCTCTTTGTGATCCCAACAGCCGCTCTCCGCTTTCTAAGCCTGTACGCATAGACGCGCGGAGAGCGAGAGGCTTCATTAAAACGGCCGTGTTTTAACGCGGGACAATGGAGATCGAAAGAGGCCCGAGCTAGTTAGAGCCATCTAGATTAGAATCTGTGGCAGTTGGGCGTCTTGGTTGCTTGTGTAAAGATGTATGTGCGGGGACGGGGGAAGTGTGATTAAAGTGAGTCAACAGAGTGGTTGGCTTAAAGGCAAAATACAGTTTAGTCTGGTTGAAGAGGAGCGGGGGGGGGGCTAAGGCGAGTGCAGTGTGAGTAAGAAGACTTTTTTTGATAGATTTTCTTATCAATTGTTGATAGAGGAGTCATCATTTGCCTATCTTGGGGGAGTTAAGTTAAACATTTACATATAGCAGAATTACATGTTTGCCTCTCAAACTTGCCAAGTGAAAATCTCATGAATGTCATAAATTACCTGCACATCCCACTCCTGCTCCTGCTCCGCTCCTCTCCTCTCCTCTCCTCTCCTCTCCTCTCCTCTCCTCTCCTCTCCTCTCCTCTCCTCTCCTCTCCTCTCTGTCCTTCAGGGACCTTGTGGCCAGGCCAGAATACCCTGCTGCCCTCCAGCTTTATTGTTCCCATAACAAACCACCAGAGTCCAGGAGTCTCTCTCTGTCTTTTTCTCTCTCTCTCTCTCTCTCTATCTCTCTCTCTGTCACTGCTGTGACCCGGCCTGGCCTAATGAAGCTTAGAGTAGTCTTCTCAGCTGTGTGTCCGGCCACAGACCGACCGCCGGAGACATGAAAGGAATCCAAACCCAATGGTCAACAGACATGCGACCATAATGCAGGATGAACTCGTCTTATTGTGTGACACGGAACTTCCTGGTTGATCCTGATCCTTTTTCACCTCAGATTACACCGCAGTGAATTTGAATCCATGTTACGCCCATGTTCAAGCTGAGATGCTATGATAAGTCAAACTTAAAAAGAAATGCAAGACTAGTCAGGAGTCAATCTCATCTGTTGCTATATGAAATTTTCCCTATAGGTGAATCAACCATTTCTATCATTGCACTCACTTGTTAAATGGCTTCATAGTACCAATAATTTAAATTTATTTCAGTCCCAACACAGGTTTGAATGATTCTTGATTCCTTATAGGTTCAGACTGGTGAGGTTGTGTTCTGCGCTGCCCAGACTGACTAAAGAACATAAGCTAATAATACAACTAGGCCACACACACAATTCACATTCACACTGTACACAATAGTATGTCTGTCTCTATATTTTCAGAAAAAAAAGCATTAAAAAAGCAAGTTATGCATTTTATCCTCTTGAAATACCTGATTAGCCATGTGATTTTCAACACCAACATCAACTTGGATACTACTTATTATGATGTGTACTGAATTTCATATAATTAAGATTTATGTCAGCCTGAAAAGGCGAGTAAACTCTATTCCACAAATAAAAACTTTAGGTTTAGTTGGGTTTATCCTTCACTACATCCCTGATCTTGTGCCCAGAAATAGTCAAGTGTTTAAATCCCCCTCTGGAACTGCTGTGTGCCCTCACTGGCCTGGGATCAAATCCCACTGGAGCTTTCTCTCCTGAGACTCCTTAACTACTGTCTAAATAAAAGAAGAAAAGCACTAAAGGTAAGTAGACTGCCTACTCTCCTTTTACAAAAACAGTGTACAATAGCAGCACTGTAACTCTGCTGTACACAATTATAACCAACCTGATATTGGAGAGTCACTCGGTCACACCGCCAGTATTGTTCAATCATCTGAGACCTCAAATTAGGTTTGATGTCATCAAGCTGATGTGCTGGGCCTAATATTTCCTCCACGCCGGGTGGAATTCTACCGAAGGAGACTATAACTACTACAACAGCCTGAGGCCGATACATAGCCCACTCATGCTGTTCACTAAACCTATAGTTTCTACAGTAGCCCTGCTGCTGATACAGCACTACCGCCGCTGTGTAAAGCCCACTACAGATGGTAATCCGGCTATCATATACTGTAATAGTCTCTGTGCAACAAAATGGAAGCAATTATCTCAAAGCACACAACGATCGGTGGAACAGATCAGAACGCATAACTCTTTATGGGTTTGGGAGACTCACTTTCGGCGACTGACTCTCTCTCTCTCTCTCTCTCCTTCTCTCTCTCTCTCTCTCTGCGTAATTCATGTTCTTTACGACCCCGCTCTCCTTCTCTTTTTCTTTGTCTATTGATCATGCGTTTCCCTCCCTTTCTCTTCGGGCTTCTGACCCGTCCCACATTTTGGGTTGTCATGTAGAACCTTACCCTTCTACCATTTCATCTGTCAATCTCCCTTTCACACTTCTGTCATTTTTACCCCTTCTAACTCCACCCTTTCTCTCTCTCTCTCTCTCTCTCTCTCTCTCTCTCTCTCTCTCTCTCCAATAACACAAGTTCTGAGCAGTGAGCGTGATGACAGAGGAATGCTAACTAGACTTATCCTGACGCTGCACTCTCCTCAGATATATATGTGCACTTACTGAAGGAGGGAGGAGGGAGGGGGGGGGGGGGGGGGGGGATCACAGTCCTTGCCTTGACTGACAGACTTACTGACTGACTGGATATCTGTCTGTCTGACTGACTTCTCATTTTACCGGCTGACAGGCCAGAACTCACTGACCGCTCGCTGTCTCGGGCGGCTGCCTGGCTGGCTGGCTGCTTCGCTGATTTGCTCTTCTTCTTCTTCTTCTTCTTCTTCTTCTTCTTCTTCTGCTGCCTTACTACCTGCCTGTATGACTGGCTGGCTGGCTGGCTGGCTGACTCCCTGACACCCTGTCTCCTCAGCACTCACACACGCTGCTCCCAATTACACTCCTCTTATAGGAGACCAAAGGGAGCTGGACGCAAAAGGCCCCACACAGAAACACACACACACATCCACACACAGACACACACACACACACTCCGAAGACATGCACAATCACATATAAGTACATGAAAGGTGCGTCTGCTGGAGTCAAACACACCTCATGTACATAGAAAGGGCAACGCATCTACAGTATATACACTTCTGCACCAGATCTGTTTAGTGTGATGTAGTTTAGCTCTCACAAGGTCCACTTTCCACTCCAAAATATGATATCGACCATTTTATAATTACGATGTTCTCTCGAAAAATGTCTGCTGTCACGAAATTATAACTTATTTTTGAAACGCTGCGCAATTCTTGACGACTTCATGAAATTTCTCTCCCAAACTGGATGGAGCGTTCCGATATGAAACCCTTCTCTCACACTGTCTACATCCGCTACATTCTCATAGCCGACGCTGGAAATAACAATGTGCCGGGGAATTTATTATATTCCGCGGTATACATTATGAGGCATATCACTGAATTCCTCTTTATATTGTCCCCGAGATTAAGGATTCCTCACCAGGCAATATATTTTTTGAAATACTGCAGGAGATGGATGTGTGTGTCGTGGAGGAGGCGGGGGGGCTGCATTATTAAATGCACTGGAAAAGATATTCTATAACTATTTTCTGTCAAATTTTATTCTTAATTAATTAAAAATGCAGCATTGTTGTGGCAAGTGGCAGTGTGCTGGAATATGTGTTGTCATCAGAAGAAACAATTAGAGGGGGGGAAATGCCTTTTTCTCATTTTTTGGTCAACTGACAATTACTGTGTCGTAAAATTGTAAATGTTACGACCTTATAAACAGAGACAGAGTGTAATTAGAATATTAGGATGACTGTAAACCCCCGGCAGTAATTATGAGGGTGTCAATGTTGGGAGGGGGGGACCTGCATGTGAAAAAGTGTGTATGTGTGTGTGTGTGTGTGTAATCTCCAGCGAGCAGGGAGAAACAGTAGCGCAGACGCTGGTGGGGACGTGGAGGAGGGGGATGCGGCCCGCCACCACAGTGCCCTTGTTCCTTTAATTACTTCCCTCTGCTTCACAGCTTCACTGCATAACAATTATCCTGCGTGTTCATTTGAAGGGAGCAGACCCTCTTTCCTCATATCGTACAGTAATGGACAGGCTCCGGTGTCAGCAACATCGCTTGATGTACAGAGAACACCGACGGGGGCCATTAAATTAGACTCAGGCTAATACAACTGTCTTTTACCTCTTTTTTTTTTTTTTTTTTTTCCCTCTGCTATAAACAATAAACAAAGCGCTGAACTGAAGTTGCCTGTGGCGCCTCTCCTTCCAGATGTGAATATTTTGCAACTATGTTTTTTTCCCTTCCTTCTTTTTGAACTGAACATGTTTGGGGAAAAAAAATTAAAACAGGAGGAAATGAGGGAATAAATTGCATGTTGACGTAATAATTTACAGATCCAGCTGGGGTCGTACAACTGCTACAATCAATTATGTATAGGAATGTATAATTCTGTTTCACCTTCTGCGATTTGTTTGTGCTTTTGATGTGCGCTCAGTATTGAGGATTTGTGTCCATGGAAAGGACAAATCTCTCAACACACACACACACACACACACACACACACACACACACATACACACAAACGGATGGGAAGGGGATGGGCCCATTGCAGTCTATTGGAGTCTAATTCAAGCAGATGTCTGCTTAATTGATTGAAACAAATTACCTCAGCATTGATCCCTGTTCCAGCGTAGGGGCTGATCGGCTTTTTGGAGGTGCATTGTGTGTGTGTGTGTGTGTGTGTGTGTGCGTCTGGGGCAGGGTGAAGCTCTCAGACTCTGACCCACTCAGAGTGAATGCATGGCCTAATCACTAAATGATAAATCCTAATTTGGTTTCTGATTACGCTGTGTGTTTTCTTAATCGATTCTCAGATTCCCTTTGAACCGCCGCACCATCATTCTCACATTAAAACCTCTGTAATGCGGGGCCAATTAACTAATTGACTTTTAAGGCTCATAATTATGAGTAATTCATTAGGTTTGCGAAGTCATTTATTATCGGGGCCTATCTTTTTTCTTTCATCTGTTGTCATCTGTCTCTCTCTTTTCCCTCGTGATTAATTTGTCTGCCACAAATTCAAAGCCACATCTACTGTACAGCATGCGTTCCATCTCTAATGTGCTGTAATATGCCCAGTGTCCATTTTAATACTGACTACTAATGAGTGAGTGAGTGAGTGAGTGAGTGAGTGAGTGAGTGGTTTGTGAAATTATTCTTTTGGTTGAGCTCATCAATAGGGATACAACAAATAAAGCTGCTTCTATACTGAGAGTAACAAATCAATGAACTACCAATGCTCTCAATATAGACACATTAAGTCCATGTAATGTGTACATATTAGAAAAAAAAAAAAAAAACATACACTAGCTAACAAATAGTAGGCTAAATCAATACTGTGTCCGGTGTTGCTGATGTCAATAGCATAAAATATTCTATTGCAACTCACCGCTTGCGTTTGTGCGTGAGCGTGCGTGTGTGTGTGTGTTAATTTACATCCCACCAGCCTGGGTGCACGTATGGGTGTGTGTGTGTGTTTTATGTGTGTCTGTATTTGTGTGCCTATTGTTTGAGGAATGACTTTGTGGGTTCAGATGTACATTCCCCCGGAGATTCACTTTAGAGACATAAACATAGAAGGGGATATAATAGGCTGTGTCTGTGTCCTTGTATCAGGGCGAGGCGACACATACATTACCACTCCACCGCATCTGTTTCAACTTCCATTACTCTTTACCCCTATTATATTCCGTGGATTGCTGCCGATGCACACTTACTATAAACATGATTAAAAGAAAAAAAGCCTCGCAATAAACTCTGACACTTAATATAAAACACTAGGCTTTACAATCCTGCCCCTCCGTCCTGCCCACACCTTTTCTCTCTCTCTCTCTCTTACGCACACGCACACACACACATGTATGCATACATGGATACATATTCACATGCTTTTATGTTTCGTGAGCACGCACACAATCACAACCGTGCCGGGAGCTGTCAGCGTCTAAAAGCCTCGGTTTCCGGTTTGTGTGACCTGACACTACTGAATAACCAGCCATCCATGTATTACCATCACAATTTATTTCCATAAACACTGCACTTCGCAGATTTTTCTATTATCTTTAAACACACCACCGGAAAAAGCCTGCGCTGGACAATACTCACTTAACCCATTTTTTCACCCTTGAACTTTACACTGTAAAAACTGAACAAATACCAGACTAAATATTCATGCATTTAAAGTGGTAATCCACAAGTTCCTTATATTTTTTTCTTTCATTTTGGTGACATCTTTGGTGCTCAGCGCTCATTGCTGTGGTGTTTCTGCATTTAGCTTCCCAGAAATCACCTGTCAATCAAACAGTGTGTCCAGCACTGTGACGTCTTTCTCCTTGGATTTCCCATTGATGCAGTTTGAGTTCCTGTAGGTGGCGCTCTTTTCTCTGTCTGTTCAGCCATGGTGGCTATCACTGCTCATGCTAACTACCCAGCTCTTCTTCTGTTTATTACTGGCAAACCGCTGTTGCTGCTGCTGGAAACATAAGACGCATCACTTCCTGTACACTAGAGGATTTTTCCCGGGAAAGACCCACCTGACACCGGATGTTTAGAACAGCAAATGTAAAAGCTTTCATGGACTGCATATAGGATGAATCACTCTTATGTTATATATAGAGAGTAGAAAAACTGATGGATTATTACTTTAAACTACAGTGCACATACAGTCAGTTTTACTGTAGATTTTGCGTCAAATTCCACATTCCACAGAGCCAGATGTTTTTGGGTTGCTACAGTCACTGTTCCACACGACTGATCTGTATGTAACTGCCGCTAATCCCTCCCTGGGCCCATGGATTACTAGCTGTGCCTTTGCCCCGGTGTGGACTCCCAGATGGGGGACCAGTCAACCAGCCAGCCAGCCGTCCAGTAAGTCAGCCAGCTTTACCGGCCGGCCACCCATCCATCCATCCATCCAGCCAGCCAGCCAGGGAGGGAGGGAGGGAAGGGGGAGAGAGGGAGAGAGGGAGGGTTAGGGCAGCCCGGGAAGCTGGAGGTCCGGGGGTCCGTGTGGATGGATGGACGGCTGGCTGGTGTGGAGCGAGGCGGAGCGGTGCCGCTGGTTTAGTTTTAGTGGGGCCCCCCGGTCGTCCGGCTTTGGCTGTCTCAGCACGGTGCCGCAGTCAGCATTGTTGCATATTTAATGTCCTGATGAGAGCTTCCACCTGCTGACACAGGCAAAGTGACAGAACAATACCCGCCCAACCCCCCCCCACCCCCCACCCTCCATCCAGTCCCTCACCCCCACCTTCCCCCCCCCGCACACACACACACACACCCCTCCACCAGCCCTGAACACCATCATCAATCCACTCTCTCTCTCTCTCTCTCCCCCTCTTTCTCATTCTATCTCTCTCTCTCTCTCCCTCCCTCTTTCGCCTCGCCTCATCTCACACGCTCACTCGCCACAACTCCCTCCGCTCCGATCCCACTACAGTCTACGTCTGCTGCTCTCTCGTTTCCCTTTTGTCACTCTGTGCGTGTGTGTCTCTCTCTCTCGCTCTCTCTCTCTCTCTCTCCCTCTCTCTCTCTCTCCCTCAGTACTGTACCCTTCCATCTTTGAATTCTCCCACAGTACAACGACCTTTCCCTCTGGTTCTTACAAATCACTGCAATAAATCCCTCTAACATAAAAACACACACACACGCATCGCGCACACTTGCACTCACTCACGCACACACACACGCACACACACACACACACACACGCACACACACACACACACACACGCACACATACGCTTTATGTTTGAGGCTTTATGACTATGTTCCCTGCTGAAGTGGCGTTTCATGCATTTTGGACCCAGTTTATCTCAATGGCCTCTTCATCGGCGGCTGTTAAGATGTAAAACTGTCTCTCATATTGATGGTTAATTAGCTTTGAAACATACTGACTGACCGCGTCCATTGTAATCCGCAACTCTTTTTTGGCACAAAGCAGTTCTGTCCGGTGATTATCCTCCGTTCCAAAGTGTTGTTTTTTCTTCTTTTCTATTAAGATTGGCAGGGAGTGTAATTCTGCTGCAGATGCCGCCACCTTAACAGCTCTTAGGCTCCAGGGTGTACACCTGATCACGGCCAAATCACCGCGCGGAAACTGGCCCAAATAACACCCAAACAGGGACAGGTAAACCCTAACTAGGCCACATACAGTATTTATATACAAAGTAGGCCAAAAAATGTACACTAAACCCTGACACAATTGTTCTACCTGCTCCCAAACCACACCCACATAACTCACTGCTCCAGCACCCGCATGCATATGCATACTCGCACCTAATCAAGGCTAAACTATTACATGCGGATCTGTCGAGAAAGGTTACACAGATGTTTTCTGCTGGCTCAGCAGGCTGAGGCAGATATCATGTGGCCCGACGCTGTGGCTTTGACTCGCAGCCGTCGTCGTAAGTCATCCCCTCTCTCTGGCCTCTCATTTTCCCCTGTCACTTTCCTCTCTGAGCTATCTAATAAATGCCATAAGACATAAAGTTTCTGCACCTAGTCGCTGCACTTCAAATTTTCTAGTATCACGCCACCCTGAGTGAAATAACATACCTAGCAAAACCTAATAAGTGCGCAATAAGTGGTCAAAATTACCTCCACATCCAAAGAAAATTAAAAAAAAACTTAAAAACGTAATATTTTTAACTGTAAGCTATATCCAAAAAGGCCCCAATAGAATGAATTTAGTTGATCAAAATCGCCACTACTCGTCTACACCAAATAACCGCCGTTCATGACCAGGCCAACGAGTCGAGCCCAGAGCGAGACAGCGTGACTACAGACAGGCGTCAGAGCTCGGTAATCTGTTAGAGAGTCTACCAGCCAGTCTCAGCTCCTTCCTCTCTCTGACCATCCTCTCGGACCATGCTATCCATTAGCAAGCATTTAATCACTGCACCATTTACTGGAAACTGCTGTCTGTCTGTGGCGTGTGTGCGTGTGTGTACGCGTGCATCTTTGTAGCATAGCGAATTCACACCACCCACTCCAAAAGCCTGATAAATTGCAAAATAAATAATAATCCAAAGAGAGCATGAGATTATTTTTGAATTCATTGCCATCAGAGTATAGACAATATGTCTGCTTTTTCCGCAAATAAACTCAGAAGAACAGACTGAAAGAGATATCCAAAAAATCTATTGCGGGCAAGTGGAAACTGCTGACTGGAGTTGCAGCTGCATCTACAGTTTTCTACTGTACGCATCTCTCTGCAGCACCAAGCCAACTGGCCTCAACTGGGCCACAACAGGGCGGAAAACCACATACACACACACTTATATGAGCATACGCTGTACATATATGCATACCGCGCATACACACAGAACACCAAGGGCATATAAAAACACTCAGATTGCAAAAGTAGATTCTTCCACGACTTCCAGTAGAAAAGATTCAGTTTCCAGTTTCTCGGTCGCTGGTTTGAGGGTGTGCATGTTACTCCTACATGTGATGCGCACATCCTTCCAGTTTTAAAATGTGTGTGTGTGTGTGTTTCATCCAGATGCGCTGTATTTTTTCCCAACCTGGGATACATACTTCTTTACATTCCATAGTTGCTCTTGTTCATATGGGCATATAAAGAAGTATGTCCCCCAAGCAGGCCACTGTCCTTGGTGGCGCATCAGGCCCCCCCCTCCTCCCCTCCTCTCCACCCATAGCTCCACCTTCTCACCCCCCCCCCCCCCCCCCAACCCGCTCAACGAGGGGGAAAAAATGTTGAATCAGGATCCCCCCCTCCCCCCCCCCCCTCCCTCCCTCCCCCGAATGGATGTTACCCCTCCAATCCCCATGCCGCCACCTTCAGGGTCCCTCCGGACATCAGTGACTAAGATAGAAATGCAATACACACCCACACACACACACACTCACTCACACATCCAAACAAATGTGCAAACAGACAGGCAAACACATACATATACACAGTCTAGAATAAACTTATTCATAGATATACTGTAATGAAGAGCCGGCACACACACACACAGCACATGAGTTCATACGCACTGAAACGTCCCTTTTTACACCTTTCCAACTTTGCCCAACCCTTGATCACAACTGCCATGACGTGCTGCACATTATTATGTTTATTTTCCTGCCCAAATACAAAAACAGCTTACACTTCTGACATGTCATGCAGTCCTTTACCACAGCTTGAGCGGAAGAAACAGAATCAACATTTTTTTAAAACAGGAAATCTATGAAAGCCCGTCACATCACAAGGAAGAACGACCCGAGACCTTAAATGAACACGGAATAATTTACGCCTCATTTCGTCCTAGCGACCTATACATTTTTCACCCTGACACATCGCCTCTTTTAAAAAGTCATAATTCACACACAGCGTTAACATTGCCTTTTTTTTTTTTCTGAAGGAATGAATTCAACAAAAAGATGTAGAAGGAAAAAAAAAAGCTGCAACACTACAGTATGACTATACACCGCCTGGCGACCATGTGTCCGCTCTGCTTTGACATACTGTACATTATGAAGCAGTTTCTCACACAGACACCCGGCACGCGATTCACCTTGAGTGTCACGCTTAGAGGTTCAGCTGCAGCGGTGGAGAGCGAGGGAGGGAGAGAGAGGGAGAGCGAGAGAGAGAGAGAGAGAGAGTGGGAGGAAAAGGACAGGGAGAAAGAAGGGAAATGAGGGAGATGTTGCACTTACCTACAGTAGCGGGCAGATGTTGGATAGAAATCACCCCCCCCCCCACCCACCCTACCCCCCACCCCCTCCTCCTCCTCCTCCATCCCCCCCACTCG
The DNA here is from genome assembly GCF_048128805.1 of Centroberyx gerrardi. NCBI lineage: Eukaryota > Metazoa > Chordata > Actinopteri > Beryciformes > Berycidae > Centroberyx > Centroberyx gerrardi. The sequence continues at coordinate 23,034,954 of NC_136010.1, read as the reverse complement.
CTTCAGATGGGCCGATGCACCAAAGAGAGGTAAAGCAATAAAGCAGAGGCAGAGAAGAAAGGAGACTAGGAAAGAAGTGCTTCGCTCTTCTCTCTCAGCCCGTGTCCCAGGTGCTGCCTCTGCAGTCTCTCTCTCTCTCTCTCTCTCTCTCTCTCTGTCTCTCTCTCTCTCTCTGTGTTTAGCTCACACACTCAGCCACACACACACACTCTCACTCCCTCGAACATCCCCCCTCTGATTCGCTCTCCCTGCCTCTCTCTGCCTCTCCTTTATCTCTCCCTCTCTCTCTCACACACACACACACCAGAAAACTTTTAGTCCGATGCAGAGCAGCCTCGTCCCACCGGTCCTCCGCCACCGAGAGCAATTTCTCTTTTCCCCCCTCTCTCTCTCTCTCTCTCTCTCTCTCTCTCTCTCTCTCTCTCTCTCCTTTTCTTCTCCTCTCTGTCTCTCCTCCCCTTGTGCCATTCATCTCTTCTCCTCCCCGCACACTGTCCCATGCAGTCTGTGGGCTACTATGCTCCGCAGTCTCCACTTGACTGCCCACTCCCCTCTATAGCATGTGCACGTGCTCCCCTCCCTCTCTTTTTTTTCCCCTCCTCTTTCTCTTTCTGTTCCGCTCACACACTCGCAGCCGCGCTCTCGTTCTCTCATCCCCCCCCCCACCCCCCCACCACCCCCTCTCTCAGACAAACTACAGTAGCAGTGTAGTCCCATGCTGAGCAGACAGTGGTGATGATGAGATTGAATGGCGTATGTGGCGTGGAGCACAGGCGGGTTTGAGGGGAAAACAAGTCTAAAGGAATGTCAGTGTATGATTCCGTGTGTGTGTGTGTGTGTGTGTGTGTGTGTGTGTGTGTGTGTGTGAATGTCCATTGTCTGTCAATCTGCCTGCGAGTGTAAGTGCATGTCAGCGTGTCTGTGTGTGTGTGCGTATCTGTGTGTGTGTGTGTGTGTGTGTGTGTGTGTGTGTGAGCCTTCAATTGCCCTTGTTGGTTGAGTGAACCCCATTCACCTGAGACCCCCTGCCCCCTCCCATTAGCCTCAGTCCCTGATCCAGCGTCCGACCCCCCCCCCCCCCACTCCCCCTCACCCCCCCCCCCCCCCCATCCCCCTCACACACACACACACGCCTCCCCACCCTCCTCCCCCGCTGTCTCCCCTTCCCCCCCCCCCGTCCCCTCAGAGATCAATACCAATTTATAGGCAAATGCACAAAGGCTGACTCGCGCTTTTAATGAATTGAACCATTGCTAGCGTCAGGCGTCTAATGAAGGCTCGGAGAGAGGCGTTAAGCAAACCTATGGCGGAGCAAGAGGAAGCATATAAGGGTTATTAGGAGTGTGCGACTGTGTGTGTGTGTGTGTGTGTGTGTGTGTGTGTATGTCTCTGTGTGTGTGTGTTTGAATTACGGGTGAACACGACGTTACTCCATCCCAATTTTCCCTTATGGTCCAATTGGGCTCCCCCGTCAAATATTTGATAGCGCTAATGTGAGACCAGAAATGATATAGGGGATATAGCGAGGGCCAGAAATAGCACGGACAAAAAGGGAGGAGAGACAGAGAGAGGTGAGAGAGAGGTGAAACTCCTAACCCGAAGTGCAGCTGTGAGAGGGCGACGGCCCAGCATGCACTGCTGCTGGCAGCTTTGGGAGGAGGTGCCAAACGGCAACACTAGGAAGTCTTTCTTTTGTCTTTAGCCGTCGACCTTTCACCTTGAATGACAATTGCAGCAAACCACAACTTGAATATTACAGATGTTAACACTAGGAATGGGACAATATGCTTATCTCTCAATATGATTTGATACACGATATGGGGTTCATGATTCAATACAACCGCGATACGATGTAATAAATAAAAGTTCAATGACAACAAAGTATGACAGAATTATATTTTTTTTCTGAGCCACAAATCTTTCCAGAAATGGCATTGGCTCGCTAGAATGTAAACAACAGTTTAAAAATGTCATTACAAAGTGCAAATAAAATAATTTCAATGGAAAGCTTGTGAAATTGTGCAAGCCGTCTCATTTGTGATTACAACAGCAGAATAAAATGGAGCTAATATCATGATTTATTTTTCTGCTCCACGATACGTATTGTCACATTTTTGTATTGCGATATATTGAATTTTGATATATCGTCCCATCCCAAGTTGACACAGTACCATAGTCTCTGCAAGGCCATTTATAATATTTTTTGTCAATAAGGCACCATGCAAAGGACAAAAAATTATTTGTTTTCCAGTGTGGCGGACAAACTGTCCACAGTGGAGTGGAAGATGGATATTTTGTGATTATTTGATGTGTGCATCTACGCGCTTGTGTTTGTGCGCATCTGCTCGCGCTCACTGCACAGGTATATTGCTTTTCCATGCTACAGAATTCGACTCTTGCGCCTTGTTCTGTGACTCCGCTTTGAACACACAAATTGCCCGAGTGCATCAACTGCATCCGTACAGTCTATGTGGATATGTCATCCTCTCTAGCCCCCCGATAGCCCTTTTGTGTGTTCCTACCACTGTGTAACCAGTGCTATGGGGGCTGCGCACATCAGCCCTGCCCGCCCAGTAATTAAACTAAAAGTCTCTTCCATAAATCACACTCGTCCTCTCCTCTCTCTTCCTCCCTCATTCCTCCCCTCTTCCCTCTTTTCTCTCCCAGCGATGGAACGGAGGTTTGTGTAAATCACCGGCCTGGCTGGTAAACGAGGGGGCTTTGCGTACGTGCGCACACACACACACGAACACACACACACACACACACACACAAACCCACACGCACTCCAGCCCTGCACTAGACATAGACACATTACGAAGAATTAAGCTGCCTATCCACTCTGGCCTCCGCACCACCGCCATCACACATATTCCAGGCAGGGAATTACAATTCTCCACGGAGAAATAGCCAACTGCTGTAGATTGCAAGATAAGGGCAGTGTGTGATATGCACCCGCATTGCACTGTGATGCACAGCAGTGCAGGAAATGGGTGGAATTTGCCAACATCTGGCATGACTTCTCTAATCCTTACAGTAGGGTGCAGTATCCAAAGGCATTTTTCATCCCAATAAACCAGTCGGAAATAGATAACGAAACAAATCCTCACATATAAACCCCCCGTTCCTTTCTGTACACGCTCCGCATTCACAGCCGATGCAGTTAAACGCTAACGCCATGTAAAGCCGAGGTTCACACCCACGGGGAGATGGCTTGCTAGACAGATAGGTGGATAGATTCCCTTCAAACAGCTGCGTGTCTGCTATAACCGCTATAACCGTGCAGGCTGTCTCCTATAGGGCCGGGCCCGGGACACCCGACACCTCGCCCCCGCCAGCAGTTCACCGTGAAGCCTGTCAGGGCTCCGGACGCTTGACAGACAGCTGACCGCCGCTGATCTCCCCGGTATCTGCTAACCGGGTAAAATTAGCCAGAGAGAGGGGGAGAGGAAAGAGAGAGAGAAGAGAGAGAGATGGGAGCATATGCATGTACACTTTTAGAACCTTGCTCCTACTTTAAACCTCTCTCTCTCTCTCTCTCTCTCTCTCTCCCTCTCTCTGTCTCTCTGGAGAGTGACACATGTGTGTGTCCTGTCTATAGATAGTGCTGAGGCCCCATTGGGACGGACCTCTCTGCTGATGCCCTCTCCGCCATTTAACCCCCACGCTGACGGCGAGCTTAACGCTGTGGCACATCAGAACATACTAATCTGCTGTTTCTGCTGCTAAACCTCACCTGTCCTCCTCAGGCAAATATAGCACGCTGAACAGGATCGCATTGGTTCAGCATGATAACACTGATAACACACCAGTATAGGTCACATCTACACCATACAATTGTGTTCTGCAGGCAAACATGAGATGTTGTGTAAAAGCAACCTTAACATGTTCATGCAAAATTTACACTCAAAATGAAAAAAAACAACAATTTATTTGTTCAAAGAATTGTGTGGTGCTGTAGTGGAGAGTGTAAATAGGATGAAATATTTGCATAGAAAATCAGTGAAGCACATAGATTTTGAAATGATGACGATAATGACACACATGTCAAGCGACCGCTGGAAATGTGTGAAATACTAACAAACATAACGACAGAAACCAGCGTGTGTAAATTGATAAATGAAGCCTACAAATGAAGAATAATCTGTTTTAAGATAAATGATGAGTCACATTTTATAATCCTGATACTGACAGTTTATTAACTTAATTAGAGAATTTGCAGACTAAGTTCAAGCATTGTGTAAATTCATACATAAAAACAGTAGATAGCGTCCTTCTCTCTGTACATTTTTATTCCAAATTATTTTGCTTGACTATTCATGAGCTGACAGCTGTTTTGGCTCATTTAAAAAAAGACTCCTCAGAGTGTAATATCTCACAGCTAACCCTTGACCTTTTACCTCCCATGTGGACGTGTGGATGGTTCTTTGCCAGCTTGTGCTGCACAAGCTGCAGTTACAGCGCTGTCACCGACACTACAGGCAATTCTAACAAGGAGTGGAGGGATAAATGGGTGAGCAGACATCAGACAGCACTCACACTCCTTCCACTTTCCCACCTCACTACCTGTCTGTCTGCCAAACAACAGCTAAAGGAACAACTGCACTGTGGAGGCGGCCGGGACACAGCGCACAGTGCGCACACACACACACACACACACACACACACACACACAGAGAGAGAAATACGTACAGTGACTAAGCACACGCTCATTCTACTAATATCCAAAGACACTCGCATACACACGCACATCACGTACCGTAGTAAAGGTGATCCAGATAGGGATGGTGGCCCATGCGGAGTGAAGCGGTCGCTGCAGGCAGAGTCTCTGCTCCCAGGAAGCTGAATCAGCGATGGAGAGTTTAAGGATGCGGAGAGGAGGAGAGGAGGAGGAGGAGGAGGAGGAGGAGGAGAGGAGGAGTGAAGAGGAGAGGAGAGAGGAGGGTCATAGGACTTGCCTTGCCTCTCTCTTTGAAGAAAAAGAAAAAGAAAAAAAAGAAAAAAGGACCAGGGCAGGTAAGAAAAAAGGGAGCAAAAATAGTACCCTATAGAAAAAAGCATAAAACGCTGAGAGATTCGTGTAAGAGGATTGGATTTGAAGTGATGACTGGGCAGTGAAATGCGTCAGCTAGCAGCTGCCCGTCCCTCCGCACCACACCGGGCCATGTAAAGTTAGAAGGAAGACAGCTGATCGGACTGCCAGAGAAGGAGATGGAGCGAGATAGCGAGTGCTGACAGAGCTGAAGGACAAATCGGGAAGAGCGACGGAGGGAGGGAGGGAGGGAGGGAGGGAGGAGGAGAGGGAGAGAATGAAAGAGTGACTAAAGAGAGAGGGACTGGGAGAGGAAAACAGAGGGGAAATTATGTAGATTGAAGAATAAGGGCAAAAGAGAGGGAAGGGAGGGAGGAAGGAAGGAATGATGGAAATAAGGAAGGAAGGAAGGAAGGAAAAGGAAGGATGAAAGGCTGAAGGAAAGGGTAAAGAAATAAGTTAATAAAGACGGAGGCAAGGAAGTAAGGAAGGAGGATAAGAGGGAAGGTATGGTGTAAGGAAGGAAGAAAGTAAGGAAGGAATGGATCAAGGAGGGAAGGAAGGAAAGGGAAAAGAAAGAAGCTATTAAAGAAGGAAGTAATGTAGGCAAGGGAAGGGAAGTAAAAAGGAAGAAGTTAGTAAAGAAGGGAGATTGAGAATGAAGGAAATAAAATAAATGATGGAAAAGAAAGAAAGAAAGAAAGAAAGAAAGAAAGAAAGAAAGAAAGAAAGAAAGAAAGAAAGAAAAAGTAGGTACACATGAGGAGTCACGTGAAGCTTTTAACAATAAACTCTCTTAGCTCTTACTGTCTCTCTCGTCCTTTTGCCCCCATATTCCACTCCGTCACTTTCCCGACTCAGCGTCCCGCAGTCAGTGAAAGCAATTCCTCCAAAATACAGAAATAAAAAAAGAAAAACAACGCAAAAAAGTCAGCATACCCCCAAATAAAGGAGACATCAAATTTTCAGAGGCAAAAAAACAAAAGAAAAAAAAATCAGGTTCTGGGATAAAAGGTCAACTGCTACCGCTCGCAGGCAGTGTTTGTACACCGGAAACATTGACTTTCTTTTTTTTTTTTTTTTAAATGGAGGGTTTAAAAAAAATGGATGAAAGCAGGTTAGAATGAGCTTGGAAGAGAAGTAATGGACAGACTGTGGGGAAGGGGAGGGAGGGGGAGAGCGAACAGGAGGGCAGCATGATCGGACTCAACCCCCACCGTCCCGGGGCTTTTATACCCAGGTAGGAGCCGGAGACGTGCGCCCCTCCGCCGGCCCACCCGCGCCGCCACGCTCCACGGCCTTATTTAGTGAAGCGTGGCAAAAAATAGCCTCTCAAGTGCCGGGGGCGGGCGTCCGGATAAAAGCGGGTGGGTGGGAGAGTGGGAGGGACAGGGGCGGGGAAAACTGGGAGGTGTGGGCGGTGGGGGGGGGGGGGGTCAGTGATCCAGTCACTTTTAATCGCTCTCTCTGACGATTGACTGGTCTGGTCTGAGCTTGACTTGCCCTTCCTTCTCATGCATCTATCTTTTTTTTGTTTTTTCTTTCCTGCATCTGTTGTCACCTCCTGCCTTGTCACGTCAAGTGTCCCATATCCACTTCTGCTCAGGATACTCAGGCTAGCTACGGTCTATCATGCTGCACCAAGCTGGTTTAGTCTCTGTTTGTCGCCCATTTCAAGCCAAGCCTAGCTCACACTACCTGACACCAGCCAGGTTAGCTGTTGATCACCAAGCGCCACACCAACCCCTTCTGCCTAAACTGACCCAATCTCAGACTAAATCAAACTGACCGACCCCTGCAGTTTTGCAAAGCAGAATTAGATATGAAAGCTTGTATGTTCCCTTAGTAATACGACTTTTTAACCTGGGCCACAGCAGATAAATAGTAGATAAATGGTGGACTAGGCCAGCAGGGGTTTGGTGCAATAGGCCCAGAACATAGCCTAACTAACCTTTATATTTTATGACATTGTTTCCTTACATCACTGCATATATCGTGTTTGTTTTTCATGTGGATGTTCATTTTTTTAATGAACTTAAAAATGCGTACCTGCAGCTTCTCCAAAGTCTTGCCCTTCAAAGTTTACCAGCCTAGAGATCTAGCCGAAGCCCCCCCCGTGTCGGCCCCCTGTCGCTGCCGCCCTGCCCAATCTCCCTGCTGTATTTTTAGCCATGCCAAATAAAGAGGTGTGAGGCCTTCCACCACCCACCACCCCTCCAACCCTCCCCCCCACCCTATCCACCAGTTGTAGCCCCTGCTCCCTGCCCCAACCCTCAGCGTCTGGGTCTGCTTCACATTTGGTGACACCATGGGGTGGTGCTATGTATGGACAGCAGGACAGAGAGAGAGAGAGAGAGAGAGAGAGAGAGAGAGAGAGAGAGAGACGGGACACACATACAGATAGCTGGGTGAGAGGTGTACATTTTTGGTGGGTGTGTGTTTATGTGTGTGTGTGTATGTGTATCGGTGCGTGCGCCTCAGGCCTGATGAAGAGTCTCAGGTGAGGTGAATGTATCTATGGAGGAAGAGGCAGAGAGACACACAGAGATGGAGAGAGAGGCTCAGGGAATTGAGAGGACACGAGGAGGAGAGGAGAGATGGGGAAAGAAAGGATATTGATTTCCACCTTAAAGAGGCAATCTCCGCTTCTCAGGAGCTCCTGGGACTAAGTGTGTGTGTGTGTTTGCGTGTGCGTGTTTGCGTGTGTTTGTGTGTGTGTGTGTGTGCATGATCTGTCAAGGGATCACAGCAGAGGTTGGGACACCAGTGCAGACACCAGACACACACACACACACACACTCAGGTTTGGAATCTGAATGATGTTCAACAAAATAAAACAGAGAGCAGAAAAAAAGAAAACAAAACATAACACCTTCAAACGATTTCTTTTTCTGCTCTGCCTCCTTCGCAAGCTTCCTGCTGCTCAAATTAGTCCTATTACCCTTTTTTTCCCCTGTCCTCTTCACTTCCTCTATTCACTCCTTTTCTCTTCTTCTTCGCACTGCTTCTTTCCTTCCTTTTTGTTTCTCTTATTCCTATGATTCACATTTCTCTGATTGGTATAAAGTTGGATTGCTCTCAATGACAAATGCTCAATTTAAATACAGCAATATACGTACATACACATTTTAGCGTAGATGAAATTTAGAGAAAGCACTGTGCAGCACATTGATAATCAAGAGAGAGTAAAATAAACTGATGTGAACAAATGAACAAAAAGATAGGTAGATAGATACATACATATAACCTTAACACAGAAGAAGATCCCATATACAATAGGCTATAACTGAAATTAATTCCAATACAGCCACTTTTGAAAGGAACTTTTAATTTGAAGTGCTTCTCTGCTCTACTGTGGAGTGTTTGCCTTTGTGACTAGGTCAGTGTGAAAGACTGCGTTGAGTTAGATTACATCTTTAATTTCTGAATACACAAACGCTCAAATGAGTGAAGTGTTTGCCCACTGTGTGCGTGTGTGTTTTTCCAGTGTGTGCGAGTGTGTTTTTCCAGTGTGTGCGAGTGTGCGTGTGCAAGCACTCCCGCCTGCATGCCTCTCACCGTTCATACCTGCAATGCCAAATGTGTATGTGCGCACGTGTGTGTGTGTGTGTGTGTGTGTGTGTGTGTGTGTGCTGATCTGCGCGCTTGTGTGTCCCGTAATGTTGTCGACTGGCACTTTAGAGTCTGTACACTCATCCGATCCGGCTTGGCGAGCAGACAGAATAATAAGGTTGTGTTGTAGGACAAAAAAACAATAAGCTCCTTCAAACTCCGTCTCTCTGTGACAGGGGCAGTCCCATTGGAGACAAACTGCAACCACCAAGACCAAACACCAAAATGTTTCCTCGCTGTTTTCCGCCTCTTTTTTCCCCCCTCTCCCCCCCCCCCCCACCCCCACCCCGCCCTTAGATGCAGTTAAAGTTCCCGGGGGACCATTACTTTAGCTGGCGTGTGAAATGGCCTAGGAGATGAATGCTTTTTCTGCATTACCTGGTGGCAGGGGAGAAGCAATGGATACAGTGTACAGATCCCGCAGACACTTTTTAATCTGGGAGAGAGAGCTCTCTGATCCAAGCCAACGGCGGGAACGAGAGAAAAAAAAAAAAAAAAAAGGAAATGTGAAAAGAGAAGGGAGGGGTGAGAAGGAGAAGAGGAAGCAGCAGGGAAAAAAAAGAGGCAGAGAGAAAGGGGGAAGAGAGAGAAAAAGGGACGTAGAGACAGAGAGAAAAAGAAAGTAAGATGTGTGATTGTATTTTTAATTAGTACCAGCGGAGAGGAAACTTAAATATATGACTTTGGGTATTACTTCAGCACAGGAGAGGTTTTCAATATAATGGAAAAGACTTTGACTTTCGATTTGGCTAATTGTGCTGGACCGCCTGGGCCGGCCGCCTGGCCCTGAACGCCTCACGGGAGAGACACGGGGACCAAGCCGCGGACGGGGGTTTCTTCCCGTAAACGACAATTAGCTCACGGTGCATATCCACGCCACCGAGGAGCCGCGGCCAGAGGAAGCAGATGCTCCCAGAGGTCAATGACCAACCCAATCGGTTAAGTAGCAGCAATACAAAATGGACTCCCGGCTGTAACACCGTGCCGTGCTGCCACGCCGGAGCACCCGGCGACCTTGTGTTTTTACTCTAATGCTGTCAACTATAGTGGTCATCAAGAGGAAAATCTTAGATCTGTAAATTAGGGGCAAGATACTTCAAACTTTGACGTTTACAGCACGTAAAGAAAGGGAAATCATCAATCAAGAGAATCATTTTCTGCAAATCATATCTGTTCTTTACTGAGAAGTATCCAAACAAAAGGAAGTTAAAGTTATATTATTGTGAAAACCTAATGCTCTGAATTCTCACTCCAACATCCTCTTCTCGTGAAAGAGCACCACAAATGCACTCAAACTCTGCAGTATCTGAACTTATCATTTATACTATCAGAGGGGAAATGTTAGCGCTGTTGGATGACAGTGCTGCATCTGTTAAGTCCATTTTTGGGGAAATTAAAAAAGATTTGAAGATTTGAAAAATTGAAACTTGACCAAACCAGATGCACTATGGTTTTCACTTCACTCTGTGAAACCAATGTAGATATTGTGCAAGGACTTCTAACTACATCTGTCTACATTTCACATTTTATAATTTACACCACCACTTTGGCTGTTGCAGGGATTGAACCTGTGTCTCTTCTGTAATCAAAAGGGAAAAAAAATAGGTAACGCTTTATTTTATTAATGGGGTACTAATAAAATAACAATGCTGTAATTACAGGGTAACAAAACAAGAAGTCCGGCAATTAAGGGGTAACAATTTTGAAATTATGAGAGACTTATAAGGTAGCTATGGTGTAACTCTTTTCGTAATTACTGCATACTTACAATAAATAATAACAACAAATAATTACAGGGTACAATAACGTAATTAGGTTGGACTAAACAAATATTATCGGTGCTTGTTCCCTGTAGTTATTGTTGTTACCAAAAAAATCAGTTCTGAAAGCCTTCTATTCACTGTGTTTCTATAGAAATAGACTGTGTAGTACCACCAGTTGTCTGTCTGATCCAGAGGTTTACGTCCGTTGGACTATTGTATAGAACGTCACCCATCTGTTCCCATATCAGTTTTATGTTTATGGGCCACTTTGATGAAGCTACTATAAAAGTTCAGTGATAGTGCCATTAGGGTGAGGGCTTGGTGAGCTGTGAATGGAGAGGAGGGACACAGTACAGTCTATCACTGCATCCAAGATAAATGGCAGTAAGTACAAAGTGCTATTTGCATGGGACTAGTGCTGCATGAAGACCTAATGGAAGTGAACAAGCTCTGTGGTTTGCAGGTGTTTTTACAGAAGAGCAGGGTAAACCCACTTAAAATCAGTTTACCCTCCTTGATATAAATCTTTATGATTTGTATTAGTAGTATGTATAATAGTAAGTAGTATCAAACTGATATAAGATGCACATAAGGGGACCTCTGTCTTATCAGTCCCAGAGTGTTGTGTGATTATCACAAGCTGCAAAATCTTACCTTTCCCAGGAAAGAGATGACCTGTGCTGTGATAGGTTCCTGATCAGTTCATACTCATTCATATGATTGTCAAATTAATATATTCACGTTCCCTGTTCTGCCCATAGTTGATGAATCAGCTGCATTGGTCTTAAAAAAAAATAAAAAATCCTGAATAACAAACATAAACAGTCAGCAGTCAAGGAGTAGTTTAGGACACACAGAAAGAGGAAAGGTGTAAAGCAGGCCTATTCAGTGGCTCCTTTGATTTATACTGATCAACAGTACAAATGTCTGTTTTTTCCCCTGAACAAAGGCATCCTTTTGCATTGAGCCTGCTGCAATTTTCTCCTATACTGGAGAATTGGATTTTCTTCTTTGTTCCACCCCTTGTGAGGCCTGTCAGTCATTCCCGGATTACACAGCTCAGCCGCCTCGTATTTCTCCTTTCACAGCACCAGGCAATTCGCTCAGAGCCTGAATTTTTAAGAAATTAAAATATACTAGTATACCAATGATATTGTCTCCATCAAAAAAAAAGGACGGCCGAAAAGCAATTTCATCTTTTCATAGATAGGAGCAAATTGGCAGAGCAGCCAAATGAAATGAATAAAATGTAGCCCCACTGAGGTTTTGTTCAAGACTTTATTATCCCTAATGGGAAATTAGCATTGTGGCAAGCCATACAACACAATACCTAATCGCAATAAACAAAATACAAAAACATATAAGAGAAATTAAAATGGAAGAACGGACAGAGCGGCAGATTGAATGGCCGGGGAAGTGGAGGCATGAAATGGAGAGTATCTGTTACAGTTAAGCAGGTTTATGGCATGCGGGATAAATGAGAACATTTAACTTAAGCAAAGACATACAGACCCCCACCCCACCCCATCCATTTATTCTGAATCTGATTGTGCTGCAAGTCAAGCCCAAACTGTGATGAATTCAGCTGATGGTACACATTATAGTAAAGTCTTGCCATTGGAATTGAAATATGTACAGAATATGTCTTGCTCTCACTGCACTCCCTCCCTCCCTCCCTCCCTTTTATTCTCCAAGACAGAGACATGCAAAAACAAACAAATGGAGAGAGAGAGAGAGAGAGAGAGAGAGAGAGAGAGAGAGAGCCAATGGTAGCTCTATCCCTAATCAGAAAGCCACTTAGAGCCATTCCCGACACAGACAGCTACAGAGATAACGCATAACACAGTAGATTAAACATATTTTGGGGCTGGATATGCATCATATCTGCTTATCCTGCAGGTGATGCCTCCACTTTTGAGTCTGTAAGAGTGTCCTGCCGGCGAGATCAAGTGCATCTCAAGTAGTTCAAATAAACCATTTTGAATCATTCATACGCCTGTTTCTGTCCTCTTGTGCCGTTCCCCGGCTGTATGATTTAGTGCCAGCAGGATTTGGCCAATCTCTGTGGCACAGACTGAGTTATGGGCCCCAGACAGCCCCAGTGTAGTGTGTCAGCTCCAAATCGATGAACACATCTAAATATAAACTTGTCTCATGTAACGCTGACAAAATCATCCCCATTTTATTTTTCAATAAACATCCAGCCATTGGAGGGTAGTGGCTGTGTGTGCGCACGCATGTGTGTGTGTGTGTGTGTGTGTGGGCATGGATGCATGTGGACTTGTGGATGCGTGCATATATGTGTGTGTGTGTGTGTGTCTGTGTGTGTGTGTGTGACTGTTAAAGAGACAACGAGCGGTCATGATGTTAGTGCACTGCTGGGTTTTGACTGAGCCATCACTCACAGGCACAGATAAAGGGAATCTCCTTCCCTCACACTCCATACAGTACACACACACACACACACACACACACACACACACTAAAAACACGGTTTGACCAGTTGAGGGCGGGAGTAAGGTGAGGATGAATTCTAGTGGCAGGCAGGTAGGAGGTGCATGGCTTTGGGCCAGACCTTTTTTCTTTTTTTTTTCTTTTTTTGTCTACATGGACTTCTTCCTTAGGCTGAGAATAGCATTGACTTGCCCTTTGTTTCACACAGATATATAACTGTCTCAATGGCAAGGTCATGTGACAGTTTCACACATTCTCTTTCTCTCTCCTCTTGTTTCTAATATCTCTCCGTCTCACACACACACTTACTCACTCTGCCCCGATCCTCGCTTCTTCTCGGCTATAGCGTCGCATCGCCGCAACGTCGAACCCCCCCCCCTCTCAGGTCGGCACATAACAACAATGTTAAATCAAGTCGAGTTTCAATTATCCTTATTGTCACCGAAAGTGTGCCTTGTCGCGCCAGCGTTCTCCGCCATGCTAATGCACTGGCGGTCGGTGGGCCGGCGGAGGGCCGGAGGAGGGGGAGCCGGGCCCCTCAGAGGGGACTTGGGGAACAAGCCGGTGACACATTGATGGATCTCAGTCCTGCTTCGCATAATCATTCTCCTGGCCACTCGAGGACAGGGAGAGAGAGAGAGAGAGAGAGAGAGAGGAGAGATGGAGAGAAAAAGACAGGGAGAGAGAGAAAGAGAAAAAAGAGAGAGGAAGAGAGAAAGAGAGGAGAAAGGGGGGATCGGGGGAGGGAGGAATTAGAGAGCGAAAAGCGTAAGGAGGGAGAGCAGGAATGCCACGCAGTGCATTATTCAGAGGGGAGGGGAAAGAGCGGAGAGAGAGAGCTGAGCGATGCAAAGCCACTAGTGATGGGGAAACAGGGAGAGGGGTGAGGAAGAGAGGGGGGGAGAGGGAGGAGAAGAGGGAGGAGGCGGTGAAGAAGTGCGGAAGGGAAGGAGTCTGGGGGGTGAGAGGGCGGGGGGGGGCGGGGGGAGGCGAGTGTGTAGAGGGCTGCGAGAGATCAGAGCTGCAGCTGTAGCCGGCGATAGCGGCGTGTGTGTTAACACGCTACCCCGCTCCCCTCGTACATCTGTTCATTCATTCCCCTCCGCTCGGAGCCGGGCGCCGCCAGGTGATCATTTTCTCTGTGAATTAGGACTCCCGGCAGAGTACAGTCCATTAGGGCGGATCGCTGTGTATCAGTGTCTCACGCAGCCAATTGAGCATGAGAGAGCAGAGCAAGCACACAGAAGAAGCGGCTGTCTCCGAGAGCCGACGCGGCAATGTACCAATGTGACTTTTTTTCCCTCGTGTTGTTGCTTTGTTGCATTTGCAATTGTTGCAGTCTTCCATTTGGCATATATCATGTTTTTTTTTTTGTGTATTTATTTTTTCTTTGCCTCAGTATGTACATCTGCTATTATTCGCATGTACTCATACATGATCCACCATTTTGAAAAAAGGACACTTTTACAAAATCACTTTTTAAAGAATAATGGGTATCTTAAGTCCTTAAGTCTGTTTTGTGCACCCTCTATGCATGCTGTAATTCCATCTTTTTCATGTTTTTCATTCATATATTTCTACTTACAGTAATATGTTCTAGTGGTGTGATTATTGGACGTTGGAATACCACCTTTTGCTCCCTTTACTCTATTTTTCTTTACTGTATCCTATTACTAGTTGCTTCTGCAAGGACCCAATTTCCCCACAGGGAACATTACAGTTCCATCGTATCTTATCTTATCTTCCATGGATATAGTAACAGGCTCAGTCAAAGCTAATACTTGCTGTTGATCTGAACAGATACAGTGAAAGTGTTGAGCAGTGCTGAGCAGTTCATGTTCTGGCCTATATTGTCGGTCCCCACAGTGATAAAACAATGTAAAGCAAACTGCTGTTGAGCAAAAGTATGTCCCTTAATTCAAATGTGGTTAATAAAACAGACAGTGGGAGAGGCGGTGTAAGACAAATTGTATGCATGTGCCTATGTGTGTGTGAGTGCGTGTGTCTGTGTGGGAAAGAGAAAGAGAGAAAGACAGAGAGAGAAAGAGATGAATAAAAGTAGAGCGCTAATCCGGTGATGAATCTGTGTGTATTTTGGTGCTGGCAGCTCTGATTTATCACCAACACTTTATTCAAGGTCCTGAAATTAGTAAGTCGCTCCACAAGATGGAAACCCCAGACTTAGGAGATGGTGACAAACTGGGTGTCTGCAGCTGTGTGTGTGTGTACGTGAGTGTGTGTGTGTGTGTGTGGGTGGGTGTGCGCAGGTAAACGTCTATGTGTGTAAGTACATACGTGTGTGTGCATCTGCATGAGTTGCCCGTGTGTGTGATCATGTGTGAATCTGGGTGTGTCTTATGTGTGTGTGAGTCTGTGTATGTGTGTGTTTCGTGTGTGCATGTGTGTGTGTGTGTGTGTGTGTGCGCGCGCAGTACATGCCGATGTGATTTTTGTTGCTGTTGGGCAAATCAGATCACAGCCAGTCGGACCACCGGCGCCGGTCATGAACAGCGCCTAATAGAAACACTTCTACCTCTGGGACAAAAGTTTCTTCAAGGTGCACATCCGCTTCCTGGAAGATGAACAAAATATTAGCTGAATGATAGAGGGAGACAGACTGAGGCTATTATAAAAGGAGAAAGATGGGGGGAGGAGAGGGAGGGGGTGTACGGCGCTCCTGAGGACATTATGAGAAGCGGTACGCTAGCTGATGATGAAAAGGCTGCAGGGTCTGGCTGGGAGAATTTGTTGAGATATAGGTGCGATACAGCGGGCCCGGGGCCCGGGGCTGACGCTGCCGGGGCTGAGGCAGCGAGATAATAAAAAGTGCCTTTCTCCTATTCTACCGCCTTAACCCTTTTCTCTCTCTCTCTCTCTCTCAACCTCTCTCTCCCTCTCCTCGCTTTCTCTCCCTGCTGCTGAGATCAATGGACAATAAAGGTTAAAGTTCCTACACTCCTCCTCCTCCTCCTCCTCCTCCCCCGCCTGTTTCCGATTCCCTCGTCTCCTTCTCCAGCAAAGTCTCTGGTCCTGATTCACCAAGAAGTGTGTTGCGGGGGTCAGTCGGCAAAGTTTTCATCGTATTCGCTGAGCAAATCAAGCTGTGGTGCAAACAAGCCCTTGAAAATACCAAATACCATCACCAATTGCAAGTGCAAATTGCGTGCTTCAGCTTTAAGACTAATCCACCAAGGCTGGCACCCTTGCACCCTAAAGCCACTTCATAATTGGAGCGTTCTCTGATCTGATTTGAAGTTCTATAGGATGGAAAACCCTCTACCTTGCTTGTCCGACTTGCTGGTAACAATGCAGCAGTGACAGCAGCCATTCTGAATGGCCAATAAATCACCTGTAAAAGGATACAATAGTTTGGGAAGTTGGTGTTGGCATTGGTCTCGATTTGCATGACCTCGCCTACAAATAACTATTATATGAGCAAAATATAGAGATTTACATATAATTTACCTATGCATGACCATGACACATGTAAAGAAGCTTTCCACTCATTGTGCACAGTTGTTGTAAAGCAAGACATTCTGACTTGGTCATTTTGGTGACTTGACACGTGATTTTCCCTGCGCAAGCCTTTAGTGAGTCAGGGCCTCAGTGTTTTCTGCCTCCAGAGCAGATTGCAGCTGCAGCCGGAGATGGATGGGTGCTGGTTGGACGAGGTATGTCTACTATCTCCGCTTGACTGTGAGGGAATGGTGAGCAGCGGGAGGTGATGGGGGAAGAGAGGGATGGATTATGGAAGAGGGGGGGTGGCGAGTACAAGTTCGGGACACAGTGGAGCGAGGGAGGAGGCGCTGTTGGAGAGGGAGAGGGGAGGACGTTTGGATATCAGAGATTGCAGGTCCACCTCGAGATGGATCGGTGCTGGCGGTGCTGGCTGGGCAGGGGATGCCTGCTATCAGCTGTACGATGGACGAAGAGGGAAAAAAAACGAGAGGAGGCGGAGGATTGGGGAAACAATGGGAGGAAGGGGGAGAGTAGAGGAGGGTTAGAGGGTAAGGAGAGGAACGAGAAGTGGAGGGGGTAATCTGGGGTGAAGAAAGGGGAGAGAAAATGGGAGGGAAGGAACAGAAGAAGGGAAGATGCTAAAGGAAGGGAGGGAGGCAAGAAGAGGAGGAGGCAGGGGTGGAGGAGGAGAAGGCTGGAAGATGGAAGAC
Organism: Centroberyx gerrardi; assembly: GCF_048128805.1. Classification (NCBI taxonomy): domain Eukaryota; kingdom Metazoa; phylum Chordata; class Actinopteri; order Beryciformes; family Berycidae; genus Centroberyx; species Centroberyx gerrardi. The sequence continues at coordinate 23,017,924 of NC_136010.1, read as the reverse complement.
GGAGGAGGTTTGAGTTAGCAGAGAAGGGGGAGAAGAGAAAAATGGTTAAAACTAACCAGCCAAGTGAGTTTCAGTGTATCCTCCATGGGTCTCTCTCTCTCTCTCCCTCCCTCCCTCTCTCTCTCTCTCTCTCTCTCTCTCTCTCGTTCAGTATGATTTATGAGCGCAAAGCTCCAAAACACTCTCAGACACTGTCTTCCACTGCACTGTTGATGATGTGGGTATTTATACACACAATCTGGCTTTTTCCTGCATGTAGTGCAAGTGTGTGTAGAGGCGTGCGCGCGTCTGTGTGTGCGCGCATGTGTGTGTGTGTTTGTTTGTGTACTTGTGCATCATGGATTTCTCCTGACTTAACCCAATTTCTTTGTCCTCAAAATGCAGCCCAATGACATTGATAACATTCTAGTCATCAGCCCTTACAGAATGTACTGCAGATGCAGTGACACACACGCACACGCACACACACACGGGATTACAGTGAATGCTCTGTATTTATCCTGAGGCCATAATGGTTTTGGCTTGCCACTTGACAGTTTTAAACACAAGGGCTTAGCAGAGGGACAGTATCGGCGGAGGAAGAAAACAACATTCATTAACGACCTTTGACCTTTTCATAGACTCTCTGTATCTACCAAGAGAGCACAGCGAGTCCTGCGAGCAACTCGCCGAGGAGAATGAAGGAACAGACAGAGAGAAGACAAAAAGAGATAGAGAGGGGGAAAAAAAAAAGTGATTTATTTCAGTTTGCTGGGACTTCACTTTACAAACAGTTTTCCCATATAATCTTCTTTTGCATTGTTATCATATCGTGTAATTCCTTTGTAAGAGTCCACCGCCTCCATGAATAATAAACAGCCGCGCATATACAGCAATCACAGGAAACGAACAGGTCTGTGTAGCGAGCCTCGGCGACGCTGCTCTTCATGTACCTAATAGAAAACTCCTGCGTCTCTCACTTTATTTTACTGAACTGTTTATTCATGACTTCAAGAATTCGCACTTCACTTTCATGCTTTGTATGGAACCATCAATGTCCGCTGTCATCGCCGTCTCCTTTTTTTTCTCCCATCCCTCCAGATAAAACGCAAAGCTTTATTAATATGTGCGGTGTCTCTCCCACACATCTCATTCATTATAGATGACCTTACGCAGACCTGGCTGAATGGGAGAGGATACAGCAATGGGGGGGAAGGAGAGAGACAATGAACTGGGTGTTAACGGAGCAGGTTTGAGGGCAGCTCTTCAAAAATGAATGACCATGTGAATTTGCAGTGGTTTAATGGGCCTGTTGGTGTGATAAAATGCACTTGAGACTTCAGATTTTTGACAGTATGCCTCGGTTTCATGTTGCTGGTAGCATAGCAGTGAAAGTGTTAAAGATTATGTTAGTACTGTATGTACTGTACTGTACTGTAGACTGCAAAAAATGATAAGCTGTCCAGTGATTGTATCTTGTTTCCAGATCTATCAAGCTTATTTCATGATATTTTTAGTCAAATTATCTCACTGTACTGGCAGATAATCTTGCTGGTTTCAATAAATTTCACTTGATTCATGCCAATATGACTTCTTTCAAGAAATCATCATAAAACAACGAAGAAAATCTGGAAACAAGAAACTTTCCCCAAGACAATTTCACTTTTACCAAGTAAATGTCCTGAAACAAGATATATTCTCTGGAAAAAAAAGTCAAATTTGTTGAAACTGGTAAAACGATCTGCTAGTGCAGTGAGATGATTTCAGACCAAAAAAAAATCCTAAAATGAGCTTCATGAGTCTGGGGACAAAACAAAATGTTTCCCTTATATGTTTTTTATGCTTCTTCTGTGTACAGGACACTCTTGAACTCTTTTATTTAAGGTTCCCACTGGTCATGGGATTTCTGGAAAGTATATTATAGTATATTCCAGATGGAGAAAGTCAAGGAATTTAAAAGGAAAATGCCAGAATGTGTTTTACAACTTGTTTCACACATTCAGTGTATTAGATGGTGGATTTAGCTGGTTTTCTCCGCAGCAAACCCACCTATAGTAGAAACCAGACGGATCTCCCCTATAGAACCTTTCTGAGCTGGAGAACAACATAAACAAAGCAAGAAGGAAGAACATTTTCAGGTCATGGGAGCACTCCGACTTGGAAAGTCACATAAAAGGTCAGGGAATTTTGCATCAGGGCTCACAGTAGGAGCCTGGTTTTTATTTTAGTTTTAATGAAGCTCGCATCGTATGGGGCAGACAGGGCTAATGAATAGCTTTTGGGAGGTTTATATGAATCCACTTTAATGAGAATCATAGGCAGTAAGTCACAGCGCCCCGAGCTCAGTTATATGCCCCAATCTCACTGCCCCGGTGTAGTTATGTAGTTATGAAACTGATCCCAGGATTATCATTATGAATACACCTCTACCTGGAAAGTGCAGAGTTGTGCTATTGCTGATGAGTCAGGTGGTTTGCTATAGCATTAAAGCAGCTTAAAACACTTATTGTTTTGCATCTGTTGCAGTAAAACAAGGCGGCAGTAAACATGACGCTACCTGGCTTCATTCAGCTGTCACTCCTCACAGTAAAATCAATTACACAAACATCGCAGCAAACAAACCAAAATATTACATCTCGCCACTTCAACCAGAATCCGATATAATCGATTTTATTTTATTTTGTGATTTACACTGCAAAAAGTGACAGCGAGCAAAGCCCGGTCAACCACCCGTAGTAAAAGACGGTGAACGCTGCGGTGGATAAAAGACTTCCATGGGACCATAACTCAGCGTCGGGCCCACAGGTCTGCAGAGGCAGAGGAGACACTGCTCAGCTTCATAAAGGAAAGCTCTGGAACATTTGAGACAGTAAAGTTAGAATCAGCAGCATTCGGCGGCTTGAAGGATCAGGATATATGGGGGTAATAAAGACGGCACGAGTTACAGAGAGCACCTGTACTGTACGAGAGGCCCTAGAGAGGCGTATGCTAGCTTTTGACGCTCCAGTTTTGGAAAGGGCCCCGAGGAGCCGTTAAAGTTCAGGGGTCAGATGTTGTGGAGACGGTGTCCCGTAGAGGGTGAACAGCCCACTTTTTTATCTTGTTATCTAACATGTTTTACACCAAGACTGGATCACATTTCCTGCATATGTTCATATAATCCCACAATTGTTTATATTCTGTTTTGTTGCTTTTGTTATTTTCATTGCTTATTTTATACGCGACTGTATTTTTGTGCTTAGGTTCTGATCGTCCTTTTTTGCCCCCACTGTATCCTATTACTCTTGCTGCTGCAGCGACCCAATTTCCCAATAGATATCAACAAGGTTTCATCTCATCATCTTATCTTATTTAGTTACAGACAGAACAAGAGATTGACTGCCGGTCAGGTGCATCGGCTGCAGTAAGGCATGCGTCGTATTGGACCGTGGTGGTAAAGAGAAAGCTGAGACACAAAGCAAAGCTCTCGATTTACCAGTCGATTTTTGTTTTGACCCTCATCTTTGGTTACAAACTGGCTAGTCAGCGAAAGTGTGAGATTGCGGATATATGCGGCTACAACGAGGTTCCTCCGCAGAGTCGCCACACCACCTCTGGAGGTGTACTGGGGACGACTGACTGTAAGGCCCCAGGTTAAACCCAGGACACGTTGGAGGGACTACATCTCCCAGCATGCCTGGGAGCGCCTGGGGATCCACCAGGAGGAAGTTGCCGGGGAAAAGGACATCTAGGCTGCTTTGCTTTCCATTTCCACCGCAAACCTGAGCCAGACTAGAAAATAGATGGATGGACAGAACACCGCATTTGAGTATTAGGTAAAGTAGATGTGGACTCATGATGTTGCCTACAGAACACGGGGAAGTAGCCCATCATGCATTAGTTTACCAGCTCTCTGCTGCAGTCTTTTGGCCTTTGATTGTGGCTGTTGATGGATTCTCCAAATCCCTCCCAGACTCCAAAAAACCTTTGATGGATGTGGTTTGGACCAATAGTTTTTGAGAAAATGTTACTAAAAACAACACTTAACTCGGAGTACTGTCTTACCCCGCAGTGGTGCAGCCATTAATTCAAATGGGCCCAGCTGCCCTAACACATTGTCACTGTCCTGGGGAATTCATTTTCATGTATACTTCACTTAATATAACTAAAAGCTATAAGCAATAAAACATCAGAAGTGCTCTGTGCTGTTCTTAAGAAGTAATTCACAAATTAGAGGCGTTTTTTAGAGGCGTGAATGTCTGACTCACTAGCTTTTCACTCGGTGACAGCTTTGCCACCCGCCATGGTTTTGAGACCCATGACCTTGTTAAATTGAACCGAGGCAGATAGCGTGGATGTCTGCCGCAATGTGTTTTATGGAGAGGGAGGAAACTGAACTTAATGTACATATAAAAATTATAGATGGCCTGAAAGTAAATAAGTTTTGACTTGCTATGTAAGGGGATATGTTCTCATCATCATGAATAAGCTGGTGATCACAACACAGTGAGTCTACGCTAACCTAAGAAAAAGGGAGAGAGACAGAGAAAGCAGGAGAGAGAGTGAGATAAAGAGAAAATATATCAATGAACCGTGTTTGGGAATTGGTAAGCAGACATACACACAAATTGCTTTAAAAGTTCAAGTAATGATCCGCAACATTTCCATAAAAGTAAATGTTCATTTTGCTACTCTCTATCACCGATTCAAGAAACATTATAGTGATTCAACCTATAGTCAGTTCATGAAAGCTTTTCCATTTGCTGCTCTAAACACCCGGTGTCAGGTAAGTCTTTCCCGGGAAAACTCCTCTGGTGCAGAGGAAGTGATGCGTTTTATGTTTCCAGCAGCAGCAGCTGCTCGTTTGGAATAAACAGTGCTGGGTAGTTAGCATGAGCAGTGATAGCCACCATGGCTGAACAGACAAAGAAAAGAGCGCCATCTACAGGAACTCAAACTGCATCAACAGAAAATCCAAGGAAAAAGTACTGGACACACTGTTTGATTGACAGGTGATCTCTGGGAAGTGCAGAAACTCCACAGCAGTGACCGCATAGCACCAAAAATGGAGACAAAATAAAGCACACACAGATCTCAAAGATTGCCGCTAATCAACTTCTATATTCACATGCCTATCACGTTTTGACATTTTTCACCTCCTTCCAACCTTGACTTGTGAGTGTACAGCAACACAACAGCAACCAGCATGCTCAAGAAGCTCATTGCTGTCATTTATAACTTAATTAATTACAATGACCTGCAGAAGTAGCCAGGTGTCTCGGCTGATCATGTTGGAAATTACACTACACAATCTCCACAACCTCTCTCCCTCTCTCTCTCTCCCCTCATATATTTACTCTGCCCTTCTCCTTTCCCTCCTTCTCTCTCTCTCTCCCTCTCTCCCTCACCCTTCCCCTCTGTGTCTTTGGCTGCTGCTGAAATGTGATGCTGTCAGGCGGTGTAAGCAGAGCTCTGTCACCGGGGCTTGTAGCAGCCGTATGGTGGCTATTTTAGCGTGGCCTCTGACGGTTGTGGCTGTCACATCTGATGGCGAAGGCGGCGCTGATCTGCGGTGGCAGGCGGACGAGGAGGAGGAGGATCGGCACTTTGCCCTCCCGCCCGACTGCACACTCACTGCCGCTAGTTTATCCAGCTTCACACACGCACACACACATGCCTCTCTCTAGCTGACCTCTGCTTTGTGCAAACACATGTACACATGCACACATACACTCTCATAAAACGTACACATACTGTATGCTACACACACACACACTCACACCTGTGCATGCACAAACACATGCACGCTCAGACACACTCACACGCATGCAAGCACACCCATATCCACACATATGTACATGACTATACACATACTCACACGCACACACATTCTCTCACACAAATGCACTGGTGTGCGCGTGCATGCATGAGCACACACACACGTGCGCATACAGACACACATACGCATGTACAAGCGTGCGCACACACACACACACACACACACACACACACACACACACACACAGCGCAGAGCAGCACTGCAGTAAGGTCGCTATGCTGCGATTACTTACAACGCTGAACACTCACTTCTCTGCCTCTCCCTCTCTTCCTCTCCTTCTCTCTCTCTCCCCCCTCTGGTTTCTCCCTCCTCCCTCCTTCCCCGAGTCTCTTATTTCATTTCCCTTTTTCTTCTTGTCTGTCTTTCTCTTCTCTACACGTTCTGTTCGTGCTCGGCTGCCCATTTTTCATTCATTCCCTTGTTCATTAGCTCAGTGATTTATTCTTTATGACTTGTGGTTCTCTCTCTCTCTCTCGCTCTCTCATCCTCTCCCTCTCTCTCTCTCCCCTTATGCTTACTGACTAGCCCTTCCTTTCTCCGTCGCTCACATTCACACCAGAGCAGCTCTCTCGCGCTGAGAAGATCACATAACCCTTACACAGTATTTGAAGCGTTACAACCCTCCCTGCTCCGCTCCCATTGGGTTCAGTCCAGCTTTCTCACCCATTGAGATTGACTCGGTCTCAAAGCTGCAGCGGTGAGCCCTCTACTCATGTCTCTAACCCCGAGGCTTCAGCGGATCAGAGAGGAGATAGACCCTCAGCCCTCCTCACTTTCAGCCCACTGCTCCGGCTGTTCACCTGAATACAGAAAAGTTAGGAGCAGCACCTACACACACATATAGAGACAGTGGGGAACACACACTCACCTGCATGCAAGCCTATGAAATGCCATGACTGATATATACTTAGAGAGCCAGCAGTACCTTCAACACCTACCTAGCGTCAGACTAAGACCTGGAATCTGATCAAATCTCTATGATTATGCCAAGAATTTACATACATACATAGACTTACAATGGAGACTCAGGCGTTAGATACATGTAGCAAAGGTGTAACATTGGTGTAATTAGGTGTAGTGTACATGTAGCGTTCACTTATTGTTGTGTAAATGATACCTGTGCCACATCTATGCTACACTATTTATTCCATACTTGTTCAATCAATACAAAATAAATGCACTTGTACCCAATCAGTTGTCTCTCCATGCATTGTGGATTAGATTACTGGTACTGATCATATAGAGTATCAATTAACTATTCAATAATTGGATGGCGATCGCGCACAGATATCAACTTAAATGTTTATTCTAAGAGCATAACGCTGATGTTGTTGCTTGCATAATGCTGTTACAGAATTATGCAATTAGAGTAAACATTTAAATTTGAAATCTGTGAGCAATCGTCATTCACTTTTTGCACGTTCATTCAGTTACGTGCTAGAGGATACTGATACCTTGATAGTTAGCTCCTTAGAAACATATAAAAACAGCCTAACCCCAGGCTCCATAACAGAATTGTCAGGTACGCTTGGTTCACAGACTTTGCCAAGACCCTAAGGAAAGTTTCCGATGTCCCAAGCGGACACACCTTAAATCGCCATCTGTGGTCCTGGATCATGTCGGCACTCGTTTCTAAGGAGTTAGTTTTAAAGTGGCGATGTCATCCAAAGCATAAACACATGAATGCATGCAGGTACCGGTTCACTAGGATAATGGCGAAATCGAACTGTATAGCTACACACATAAAACTGTACAGGATGCGTGTACAGACACACACAGACAGAAGCCTACATTCGGACACACACACACACACACACACACACATTGAGGATACCTCTGCACATACAGAGGAATACAAGCACATGCACTCACAAAAACAGACAGTTTGACACGCTAGTCAGTAGACTAGATATGGTAAAACAAGCGTGTGGTTCAAGTCTAACAGAGGCTTAAACTATGGCTGCAGTGGTAACCTTTGAAACTCTTCAGCAGGGCAGTTAAATGGAAGACCTATCTGTGTGTGTGTGTGTGAGTGTGTATGTGTGTGTGTGTGTGTCTTTCTGTCTCTTGTCCCGCACCTGTCTGTGTGCCTGTGTCTATGTGTGTGCATTCTGTATGTTTATTTGACAGAGAAAGTGTGTGTTTGTGAGTGTGTGTGTGACTGAGTGTGTGTGTCATCACCCCCCCCCCCCCCCCCCCAGACAGTGCCACTCAGCCATCTGTGTTACACCCCTGTCCATGACCTAGTCCCTGCACATGATTAATTCTGCTTTATTCCACTTTATGCATTAAAGTCCATTTCAGAAAGGTCAGCAAAGGGGTGGTACAGCCAGGAATTCAGCCCCCCTCCCCCTCTCCCCTCCTCTTAAGATCGTTTTGTGGACTCAAGGCCAGTTTCCTCTTAGTAAGCTCACATTAAATTCACACATCTTTCTCTTTCCCCCCCCCCCCCTCCCTTTCTTAGCATAAGAAAAATTATGCAGAGTAGTACTACCCATTCAATTACCGTTAAGCCCTACTTACCCAGCAAAGAGAAAAGGGGATTCTAATTCATTAGGTGGGATTAAATGACGGTTTAAAAGGCATTTTGGTGTCTGGGAGAGCGGCGGCTGTGCTAAGGAGTGCAAGGTAGCGAAGCGATGAGGGGTGTAATTCGAGTCCTCTGCATTTTCCATCCCCGAATGTCTTCCTTTCACATTTCACGCCTGTTGGGCCGCCTCAGATAGACTTTTTATATGTCTGTTAAAAAATGAAGGTGTCTACCTGAGAGGCGTCATCATGGCCCGGCTCCTTAACGGCCGGACGTTAGATAAGGAACGAGATTGTAAATGGAAAGCGCTGCCGACGAAGGAAAACCTTGTATCATCAAAAAGGCAACTATGCAGGACTTTGGAACAACCTTCGTTTCAGATTGAAAACAATGTATTTTTTTTATTTTCACTTTAGTTTTGAATGCATTTCATGGGCTCTACATTCATAAACCTTGCTCTATGTACAGTATAAGGACCGTGTAAACCTTCAAATCAAACAAAAACATGAAAACCACCCAAATTTCATGAAGATTGATTTTGGTACTTGATGGTTTTGAGGCTGTGGTTTCATTCAGGTGGTTTATTTTGTCCTCAGATTCCCTGATTCTATTTTCAGTCATGGTAAAGTACATAAATCAGGGATAAAGAATACGGCACAGCACTCCAATTTAACTTTTTATTGCCGTGTAGATGATTCGGGCAAGACGCCATCTTTCAGCATGCTTTTCAGGCAATAATAGTGTCAAACCTCAATTAATATTCATAAATCGACAATACAACCATGCACACAGCTGTGTCGAGAATACCGTTCCTCACCAACTGATTCACTCCCACCGCCTCAGACAGTAGCTTGGAGAAAGGCTAGCGGCTCTGAACAAACTGCTTTCTGGGTAATGATTTCTTTTAGGGGCCAGAAGAAGAAAAAAAAAAAAAAAAAAAAACCACGGGATTCATAATAATTTTATGACCTGTCAAAGGGGGAAAAAGTTGGTCTTCCAGCAACAAAATATTTGGGGAACTCACTCAGAAATTCAGTTGATGCCGTCTATATTCAAGCTGGTGTTAGAGAAAAGGGCAAGGGCAGAGGGGAGAGAGGGAGGGAGGGAGGGTGAGTGATGATAGGGCGGGGTGGAGAAAGGAGGAGGACGAGGTTAGAGGAGAATTGGTAGAGCACTATTAGGAACAAAAGTTTTTTCACCTCCTGGCAATGTCAAAATAGCTCTATTTTAAAAAATTCATCATCACAAAAAAATCATTTTTGGTCAGGCATTAAGTCTCCAGCAAGTTTGATACTGGGGTTAAAATGGTAATCCTCTAGTTCCTGTTTTTTGCTTCTTCTTTTTTATTTTGGCAAAAAATCTTTGGTGCTCAGCGCTCATAGCTGTGGTGTTTCTGCTCTGCACTTCCCAGAGATCACCTGTCAATCAAACAGTGTGTCCAGTACTGTGACGTCTTTTTCCTTGTTTTTTTTGTGTTGATGCAGTTTGAGTTTCTGTAGGTGGCGCTCTTTTCTTTGTCTGTTCAGCCATGGTGGCTATCACTGCTCATGCTAACTACCCAGTTCTTCTGTTTATTCCAAACAAACTGCTATAGGCCTTATGCACAACTTACTTCTGCATTCTGTTAAAACAGATTTCCTAGTTTCCGGTTCAGTTTAGCTTTACCGAAAGCTCGTTGTTGTACCAGCTACATGTGGATATGCCGTTGTTTTATTCACGGTGTCTTCGGGAGCTGCCAAATATGAGCATTTCCAATGTATATCGTATATGCAGGTTGACCTCCAACACTCCAAAACTGGATGAAGGGTTTAAGCGATTCTCAACCTTTTTCATATCAAGGACCCCTAATTTAGTCCACTTTAGGGCCACAGACCCCCATTTGATGAGATTTTGTCTGTCGGACCCAAGAGAGACAACAGTGAAACTATTATCAAAATAGTCATTCTTCTACATTCTCTAATGGTGTTCTCTAATTCTCTAACCCTAACTCTGGTGAAGTTTAATAATTCATCAATTTGCTGGGGACCCCCTGGAACCCTCTCAAGGACCCCTGGTGGTCCCCGGACCCCACGTTGAGAACCACTGGTTTAAGCTGTACGCTTCTTCATACATCTGCGAGTATGAGGGTAGCTGTCTACTAGCTTGCGGCTAGCTATCTAGCTGTTAAGAGAGTCTCAACCAGCAAGTTTCTGATTAATTATTGCTATATATGCCTACATAATCACGTTGTCATTTGATTTTCACCATTATTGAACAGAGACAGGCTGACGACTTTGAGCGCAGTCTGCCGTTTATTTTGAGACCAGACCGGATCAGCGAAATCTGTATCAGGGCAGCACAGGTCTATGAGGAAAAACGAGAAGCCACACAGCATGAGAGTAGGGATTGCTAGTCTGTTCAAGTTCCAATTCCAGTTCAGGGATCTGATATTAACCAGATAAATATAATACGATATTTATCAAGCCTCTCAGAATAGGAGAGGGCTAATCAGGGATCATGACAGATACTGATTTCGCCAGTCAGCCTGTCTCTCTTCGATACTGGTGAAAATAAAACGACAACGTGAGCGTGTAGTTATAGCAATAATTAATCAGAAACTTGCTGGGTGAGACTCTCTTGTTAGGTAGTGAGCTAGCTACATAGCTAGCCGGCTAGCTAGTAGATAGCTAGCCTCATAGTCGCAGATGTATGAAGAAGCGTACAGCTTAAAGGTTGGAGGTCAACCTGCATATACGATATACATCAGAAATGCTCATATTTGGCAGCTCCCGAAGACACTGTGAATAAAACAACGGCATATCCACATGTAGCTGGTACAACAACGAGCTTTCAGTAAAGCGAAGCTGAACCGGAAACTAGTAAATCTGTTTTAACAGAATGCAGAAGTAAGTTGCGTATAAGGCCTATTGCTGCTGCTAAAAATGTAAAACGCATCACTTCCTATGTGCCAAAGGATTTTTACAAGGAAAGACAAACCAGAACAGCAAATGTAAACGCTTTCATGAACTGGGTATAGGTTTAATCACTGTTGTGTTGTATCAGGAATAGTTCACCCAAAAATTTTAATTCAGTCATTATCTCCTCACCCCCATGTGAATCTCCTCTTCTTCCTTGTTTACACTCCTAGTCACACAAACTGAAAAACTCTGCTGAAAGTGACTTATAACGCTATCCATGTACTTATCACACTTACAAACTTCGGCTCACTATACATGTAAATTATTTCACATACCTCCGTTTTTTGTAGAGACGCGGCTGGTGTTCCATGCAGGACTGTCCCTCCACGCGTCGTACACAGCAGTCGGCTTCAGAAGCGGTAATAGAGCTCAACAGTGACCGCCCACTTTTGAACGGCTCCGGTTCCAGGAAGTGAATTTCCCGGAGCAAAAAAAAATAAAATTGGAAAACAAAAAAAACAAAAAAACAAAACGTTGCCTTTTTTTCTGTTTTCCATTTTTTTTTGCTACGAATCAAATGTTTTATGGTCACGATTCATCTCGTAGTTGGTTGGCTTGGTTACAGGCTTAAAACTCTTTATATAAGGATTTTCTGAAACGTCAATGGAAGAATGAATGGGAAATTCACTTCCTGGAACCGGAGCCATTCAAAAGTGGGCGGTCACTGTTGAGCTCTATTCCACTTTTCTTCCCCGGACTTTTGGACAGTAATTCTCTCTGTTGAACCATCCGGGAAGACCTCTCACTCGTATCATTTTTTAAATATTGGTGCTGGGGAGAGAAGCTACAACTGCTAGGAAACAGACCAAAGACCGAAAAGGTAACGTTAGGTCTGAGTGAAGCTTTTTCAGTTTGTGTGACGTAGCCTGAAGACTAGGAGTGTAAATAAGGAAGTGGAGGAGATTTACGACTGTGCACGCGCAACCTTTTTTGAATGTTTTTCTAAATAATGCCGTCAATATTGGCCTTTTCCACTCACTGCGCGATCGTTGGCTTCAGCAGACTTGGATTATGCTGTGAGAGCTATATGGAGTCATTTTATGGATATTTTCTGTTCTTTTTCTGCTCCCTAACGACTTCAGTCATTTTGGAAAATGCTGCTACGAAGTTGTGCTGGAAAGTTCCTGGATTGTTTTATGGACTAACAAACTAAACCAGAGTTTCAACTGGCATGGGAGGTGAGTAGATAATGACTGAATTTCATTTTGAGTGAACTATTCCTTTAGGCTGCGTTCACACAGCGTTTTTTGCCCAACCGCCAGCGCCCTTTTCTCATTAAAAGCAATGGGAAGCGGCCGCAAGGCGCACAAAAGACGGCTGCTCCCGAAAAGAGCTGCAGCCGGACGCCGTTTTTTTCGTCAGAGCGGAGCGCTTTCAAAAGTTGGGAAATGTTCAACTTTTCAGAAAAGCGCCGGATGACGTGAACTGCTTTTTTCTCAGCCGACCAATCGCGATGAAGCAGAGGCTCGCCGTTTCCCATAGCAACAATAAATATGGAGAAAGTCAAAGTGCCGGTGGAGAAATTGTTACCGCTACACCAATCATAAAGGCAGTATGGGATTATACTGGACTTGTATTGGAAATATCTGGTAAGCCTTTGTTTGTTGCACAACACTGTATTGTCTGCTAGCCAGCTACTCGGCTAACGTCAGATGACGTCGTGATCCTTTTTCCACACATGAAAACGCTATGTGTCAACGCAGCCTTAAGGTAAAAGTTAGGTTTAAAATCTAGTTTTTAATGTGACAGTCCCGACAAATCCAGCACTGCAGTGTGGCCAGGAAGCAACAACCATGAAATGAAAGACAAAACAGCAGTGAGTGCAGTAAGATGATGGGAGGAAGAGTATATGAAAGAGAGGTAGAGACTGTACAATTTCAACTGCCTATGTGTATTACTGCAATGTTTTTTTCAAGCTTCTGTCTGGCACACGCATTCTTAAAATATTGGTTTTAAAAATACTTTTTTAAAAGGCAAAATATTGAATATTAAACTATTGGTTTAATTGTTTTAAAAGGCAAAATATTCATTATGAAACTATTGGTTTAACTGTTTCAAAAGGCTATTCAGCCCTGGATAAAACTGACCATGTCTTTTGGCTATTCACTTCCTAGCTTATAGCATTTGATTACAAGCGCTTGGGAAGGCGTTAACATTAAATGGCTGATAACTTTGGATATAACTTTCTCCAGCATAATTTGACGATCCAACTTTATCTTCCCGCAACACACTTTTGGGTAGCCAACCCCCTTAAGAAAACCACTGCATCATAAATTTTGTTTTTTTATCGTCTGCGTATGTGTCTCTGTGTCTATAACCGGAGTGCTTTTTTTTGGTTCTCTGAATAAAGCCTGTGGATCAGAGTCCTCCTCTTCTTGACTGCGCTGTCATCCTCTGGGCTTACCCTAAGCCTCCCACTCACACGCCCACTGGATCAATCACAAAGGTAGGGTGGGATACAAATGCCTCAGACATTCACACATACCTGCACACACACACTCTCTCTCTCACACACACACACACACATACTGTGCATTCCTAGATGCACAGGCACTCATACGCAATCTGCATTTCCCATTTGAACCAATCTGGGACACATTTCCTCTTATTGGTTTATGAACCCAGCCAAATTAAGCTTTTTTTGACACCTCTATAGCCACATGATAATATTGGAGCACCACTCGTCCTCTCCCTTCTTCTCTTTCAAATGTGGAAAACCCCATACAGATACAGATGAAGCTGTGGTCATCAAAGATATAGCCAAGAGCCATTTTTTTTTACATCCCTGCTGCAGTGTTGCTGCACTATTGTTCCAAGACTTGTTGATAAAAGCCTACAGTATTACAGGATAGATGCAATGAAGGGATTCTTCTACAAAGGTCCCAGTGTATATTGTGAATTTTACCACTCTTGTCATATGCTACACTGCTCTCTGACATCCTACAACGCTTTGTCAACTTTAATCACAAAGCTGTTCAGAAATCCAGCTGGAGAAGTCTATCTCTACTAATAGTGGAGTACAATGTGTGTGTCTGCTATGAGAGAGTGTATGTTTGTGTGTGTGTGTGTGTGTGTGTGTATAGGCCAATCAGCAACACTCCTACCTCCAGTAAAGGCAGTAAAGTGAGAGAAAAAGAGTTGCAGTGCACAGGGATTCTTGTTTTCCTCTGATCCTGTTTTCATACTGGAGAATTAAAGGAGTGAATGAAAGGTTAAAAAGAAAAAGAAAACATTTATAGACATTTTTTGGGGCCAGAGAAACTATATCATGCCACAAATTTGGATAGGAAACACTATTAAACATCTATTTGCACCGCTTATTGGTGAACAGAATTCAGACACAAACGTCTACACACACTACTCCATTATATTCTATATATTATGAATGCATTCTCTCTCTCTCTCTCTCTCACACACACACACACACACACAAACAGTCCCAGTAAGGTAGACAACAGGCCCCACTAATAAACTCCCGTAACCACCTTCATCCACTGCTTCTTCAACTGTTACTCCTTTCTATCAATTAACCTTTAAGCTCTCCCTCCCTTCACACACACATAAATAGAAGAATGAGAAGAGGTGTGTGTGTTTGTGTGGGGGGTTAAAACGAAATAAGTGTGGTGTGTGTGTGTGTGTGTGTGTGTGTGTGTGTGTGGGGGGGGTCATTCTCCATTTCCTGAGCTGAAACGATCAATAGCCTATGAATATTCTGATCAGTGTCCTCAGGCCTAAGAAAAATGTCAGCGTTTAGTCTACAAGAGCGAGTAACTGAAGAGAGACAAAGAGAAGAAAAAACAGAAATAGAGACAGCCAGGAAGGTTAAGCGAGAGAGAGAGAGAGAGAGAGAGAGAAGGAGAAAAAGACAGGTAGAGGAAAACACAGAAATAGAGGAGAGAGGATGCTGCTGAGAATAAAAGGGGAGGAAGAGCAAGAGAAAAAGGAGGTGGGGTGCGCTGGTGGCTCAGGATGCTTCCATCACATATCACTTACATACCACCACTTACAGTACATGAAACTCTAGGAGTTTCTCCTCTGCTGTGGCAACTCTCTCTCTCTACCTAATTTCCTGTCTTTTTTTCCTGCCATTAAAAGCTAACAAGGCTAGACTAACCAGTCTTTCCACTCTTCCTTTAGAATTTAAAAGCTACGTTTTTTTAAAAAGGAGAGAGGTTCAATCATGGAGCGGTGTAAGGGAGTGTGGTAGATAAAGGAAACACTGACTGGGTTTGTGGAAAAGTGTGTTCCCATACATACAGGGCCAGTGTGTTGCAGACATGGATGTACAGTATCATCTGGTTGCTGTGCTGCTTTGACCCTTGCACTCCTCCCTGTTGTTTTTAATGTTGTTGTAATCTGGGAAATTAAGATTAATGTACTGTTACACTCAGTATACAGTAAGTGACTCTGGGGAAAAGTGTGCATAAAATGTAAAACATGAGTATAAAAGGATTTCAGCTTTAATTGGGACAATAATGTGAAATTATACAGTTAATATTGTAATTTGTTACAGGTGACGTTATTCACTTATATGTAAGAGTTATGTTATTTACATACATCATTTGCATAAGTGCTGCATTGTTCCTTGTATCTACTAAGTAGCCGCAAATCCTTATTCTCTATTCTCTGGTTGCCTCATCAGAGAAGATGTTTTAGTTAGATAAGATGAATGAATTGATGTAGTTTGGATTGCTAGCACTCCACACTCAGTTTATTATGTTAACTTTAACTCCAAGATAAAAAGACACCAAGGACTTATTCCTCAACACACAACTTAGGAGCACTCTTTTTAGTGCGCAGTATGAAACGCCCGAGCTCTAATTGCTGCTGATGCTGGCTGGATGACGTCTAGGCGTGACGGATCACTATCTAGCTACACTGGCTCCAGCTTATGGCTACTGTAATGGATTGCTACGCGGGTTCCAGGACCACGACGACTAGCGTCATGGATCACGATCTTGCTACGTTTTGGGGTTGTTCAGTGAGCGCACTCCGGGGTCGTTTGTACGCTGGCTCCAGCACGGCTCACTTCACGGATCACTATCTTGCTACATTTTGTTTCTCAGTAAGCACACTCTGGGGTTGTTTAGAGAAATAGATCACCATGAGGGGCCTACACTGCTTGAGCATGGACTGCAGCAAATGAGCATCTTTTATGCATAATCAAAGCTGCTATGTGCTGCAATGAGCACAATAAGCTGCCGCTCATAAGCACATTGTATGCAAAATATATTTTTAAATTTGCAAATGCATCACGACAGCCATAAGTTGGCCTAGTGGTTTATATTTCTAAATGCAGTCCAACCTGTAGCCTGTGTGTCTTAAAATATTGATTGATTGCTGGATTGATTAAATGATTGGTTGATTGATTGCATGATTTATTTTCAACTGATCATTGATTACACATCAAATCCGGGCGAACTGTGCAGGTTTGCACGTGTTAATTAAATTCCTTAACTGTTATTTACATTTTTTTCTTGCTTCTGGTACAAAGGTATTTTTCCTTTGATTTGTCTTACACCGGAGCACCAGAAAGTGCCTACCTGATGGGAGGAGGTTGAATTCATTGTGTAGTATATGTGACTTGTCATCTAATATTGCCTGGGTCTTTCTCAGGACCTGCTGAGAGTAAAACTGGGAGACTTCTTTGAGGTAATCCAATGATGCTGGAACACGTGCTGACAATGCCAGAGAGCCTATTTCTGTCCGTCTGATTGATACTTGCAAACCAGGCAATAAATGAAAAAGATAATATACTCTCAATAAAAACACTGTAAAAAGTTGTTAAGACCTTGTCTTTAGTTTGTGCAGTGTTCATGTCTCAAAATATCTCATGCCACAAATTCATCTACAACAAGTCCGTGACCCATCAAGTGGTGTTAAGTAACAGTGTCGTCTGCATATTTAATTATGTAATGCATTTGCTTCTACAATCGTCTGCATAGAGAAAGTAGAGTAAGGGGCTAAAGGGCTGATGATAGATCCTGCTAAACCCCATCATAAGTTAGGTATATCATCCCAGGTAAAAGGCCTCATTCTAGACAAATCTATATATATATTTTTTTTTTTTGGTACAATTTTGTAATAAGGTTAATCCATGATCCCATTTACATTTGGTATTAAAATGTGATCTGTATCTGGATACCTTATCTGAATAAGGGACAATGCATGTTAATGCCAGGTGTAAACATACACAGCACACATTGCGATCAGAATGGAGTCAGCTAGGTGTAAATGCAATCCATACAGTGTGTTCTGTGAGAAAGTACCGCCCACGGGGTAGAAACGTCACGACTCTCTCTGAACTTTGCCATCCACTCAGCTTCATCAAAGAACTCCAGCACCATCCGCTCCCGCCAGTCATGGCTCCTTTCCCTCGTCCGTAGTGAAGTGAAGGGGGTCACTGTCGCAGCGTTCACAGCAGCTGCAAAAACACCTGACCCTTTCCGCCTCAAATGAAAAGTAAACACAGGCTGTAAACTATCACGTCTAACGGCTCTACACCTGCCATGTTTGTTTCTGTTGACAGTGCCACCTCCCCACCTGCTTTGCAAAGCGCGCAAAAAATGAAATACGATGACAATGCGGACAGAATGCAGGAAATGAGATCGCATGTAAATTCCAGGTGTAAATACAAAGGGCATGATCGCATATCCAGACCAGATGTAGATCGCATTTTAATAAAAAGTGCAAATGGGGTCTGTGAACCTGGCCGAAGCCCTGTCTGAGCATCAGCTTGTGGATGTGTGTGTGTGTGTGTGTGTGTGTGAGAGAGAGAGAGAGAGAGGGAGAGGGAGAGACAATATGTGCCCTAGCCTGAAGGACATACTATTCTTTGGTGCTTTCATCTCCTAAGTGATGTCACCAGCCCTTCTCCATTTAATCTCAGTCTCTCTCTCCCCCTTTCTTTCTCTCTCTCTCTCTCTCTCTCTCTCTCTCTCTCTCTCTCTCTCTCTCTCTCTCTCTCTCAAGCCAACACCTTTAACACCCCAGCTATCACCTCTTATCACTAAAAAACTGTCATAAAGAGAGCCGGGGATACTATCAAAGTATTTCTTCCTCATACACATCACTCTCTATCTCCTCTACACTCTGTGTTATCTTGTTCACACACTCATCTGTCTTACTTGCTATTTTTGTCTTTTTTTCCTCTCTCTCCAACTCCTCCTCCCCCCCCCCCCCGCCTTATTTTTTGACTCGCTCATACCTTTGCTCCTTTCTTTCTCTCGTAATAAGCAATAAAGGTGAGTTAAATCATTACACCTCTCTCTTTCGCTTCCTCTCTCCTTGACCTCTACGTGGTTTCCTCCCAGTTTCTTAGATCAGCATTTTTTTTTTTTCTGTTCGGTTCCCTTTTGTGAGGGGGCAAGGGGTGGGGTTCGGGGTGCCAATCCCACAATCCCTCACTCCGGGGGTTGGGGGTTGCGGAGGGGGGGGCGTTCATCGCCAGCGGACTGTCCTTCAAGAATCACTTGCTCCTCCTCTGAACCTGACTCAGCACCGGGACACCTTTAGAGAGAAAGGTGTTAATGGACTTTTTTCATTTTGGACCACTTTATACCAACAAGCCAGAGTGGGAGAGCGTGGGACGACACACAAATACAAGCACAAACATACATGTAAACCTACACACACACACACACACACCTCATCAGTAAAGCAGGATGGCATAGGGTACAGTACATGCACTGATCAATCACAGCCCTTCATAGGACTTCAAGGACTAGAGGCAGATGAATCAAACATGCCAACACACACAATGAACAGAACAGACTGAAAGAAGCCTAACCATTAACACTGAATCAATTATCAAACAGCTCATTGCCTGATTGGGTGCATCCAAGGGTATTTACCTGATTTGGCCATTCTTTCCCCCTGGCAGATGATTCCAAAACAGCCAACCATTACCCTAATCACTTTTGTTGTAAATTTCCATAAAACCACCACATGTTCATTTAAAATAAGACGCGAAGCAGCGGACATGTAGGGCATGTTTAATTAAAAGGTTCATTAAGAGCTTTGGACTAATTGAGGGTGAGTTTCAAAGCAAGTCATTAGTGTCTTAGCATCTTCATTTTTGCAGTTTGATGCTCATGTCACTGTGGACTTGTTTGGACAACAAAGTTTTTGCAAGAGTTATTGCAATAAAAGTGTTTGTCATGCAAAAAGGAATCAGGAATTTATGTCTTGTGCTGAACAACCTCTACTTGTTCCACTTGATGTGAGTGTGCGTTTGTGTGTGTGTGTAGGTGTGTGTGTGTGTCTTGCTCAAGGACACTTTGACAGAACGCACGGCTGTTGATGAAAACAGTGGGATCAAACCTGTGACCTTTGGGTTATGGGACAGTCTCTAACCGCTAAATGACCGCGCCACCCCTCTCTATGTGTGTGTGTGTGTGTGTGTTTCTGTGTATATATTCATGCCTGTAGCTTGTGTGTCTGTTGATGTTCGCATGTACCTACTGTAAGTCTATGTGTTCGTCTATTACACATCATCTTAACATTGTTCGTTATTGACAACCTGTCTGACCTGCGGGGCCCTGTGTGCCTTTAGCAGACAGCTATGTAAATACTGGATAGTGGCGTGGCTCTGGAATAGTGTCTCCCTCTAGGAGTATGGGCCTCCTCATCTAGGAGCTGTCACCTTGCCTGATAGACTGTCACCTATACTAGTTTTAATGGAGAGTTTTAGTAATACATTGTTGAAAGGAGTGTTTCAGTCCAAGATGAAAAATTCAAAGGTAAGTTGAAAAGTGACTCACTGCGTCCTTTTTTCGGTTGGTCATTGTGGTGGGTGTGTTGTAGATCCAATAGGTGTGATGATCTTGTGAAGACATTGACTCTTTGATTTTATTTTGTAGTGCAGGTATCATACACATTATAAAAGGAGATATCCACCATTTGAAAAAAAAAGTGACACCTACTCTTAGAAAATGACTGATAGCACAAATTAAAAGGAAACTTTTAAACAATGGAAAGGCCAAAAGTCATTTTCTGGCTTTTTAGAAAGCCGTAGAAAGGCCAAAGTCAGGTTATGGCTTTTTGGAATTTTAGAATTGAAATGTGTCAGCTTTAAAAATATCCTTCCATGACTTTTCCTTGCCCACCCTCTGTACAAACCGGTGTTGTTAGATTTTCAAAATCATACATGGGAATAGTAGCTATAATCATAACCCTATGCACACCCTGCAATTGACAGCTTGTTAGCTTTCTATTAGACTCCTAAAATACATTGGACCAGGATAGTAGATAACTTAAACCTTTGACTGATAAAATTATGGACTAGATCATCTCTATATGTTAGAGATTTTGAATGATGAACATTTTTTCAAAATTGGATCTAAAGCTTTTTTGAAATAAACTCTTGCTGATGAACTCTTCTCAGGTCTGTTCAGCCCAGCAGAAAAACAGACCCTGCTCCACAGTGGCAGTACAGTGCAGTGGCCTTCACCTCTGACCTCTCTGCTGAGAACAGAGGAGAGGTACGGACATTGCACCTGCACAGTCTCTCAGCGAGCCGCTGGGCTCCATTGATTTTTAATCTCCTAAAGCACCGTGTCATTATTGTGATAAAAACAACCGTCCCCTGTTTTTCCTTGATGATCTCTCTAATGTTTATTGACAATAAGCGCAGATTGAGTTTGTGTGGATTTCCAGTGTCCCCTCTGTCCATCACACCGTGCCAGTGAGAGTGTGTCAGCGAGAGTGTTACTCTATTAGATAGATTGTATAGAGTATCACTCATACGTGCACATACATACACACATGTGCTCACATACAACACATTCACCTACTGCAGCCCCTTCCACACGCATATTCACACACACACACACACACACACACGCTGCTCTCTCTTGCGGTAGCCGACCTCTGCTTTGCGCCCCAGCCCCTCGGCACTGAGAGCCCCATGCCTGCCAACAGCAGCACTTTAGGGTTAATAAATGAAGCCCAAATGGGTTTGACCTCCAGAAGAGACACAAAGGGATGAAAAATGGCACTTTGACACAGCACGGATACAGGGCCTATCACCGTATTGCGACCTTGATATTTTAACCAAGTGCTTTGTGAGCCGTAATTGACTTTCCCCTCTAAAAATCCATTCTCCCCTTACAATCAGATCCTTCATACGCGTGTCTCTCTCTCTCTCTCTCTCTCCCTCTCTCTCTCTCTCCCTCTCTCGCTCCCCTCCATATGTTAGAGTAGATCGCTGCTCATATGTTGGCGAGGCCAGATTGATGTCACTGTTCATACTAATGTTGTCATGCACTATACAGGCCACTACATATATCAAGCCCTGAGGGGAGACACACAGGGAGCCCATGTGTCTCAATAGTATGAAGTGGCTTTCAGTCCACACCTTTCCTTTTATCCTCCAGAGACACTGACAAAGGGAGACGCAAAGAATTTAGGTCAAATAGTGTAGAACTTAGAATAGAATAGAAGAAGTTAGAACAGAATAGAAGAACTTTGAACAGAACAGAATAAAATATAATACAATACAGTACAATACAATAGAATAGAAGAACTTAGGATAGAATAAGAGAATTTAGGATAGAATAGGAGAACTTAGAATAGAATAGAAGAAGTTAGAACGGAATATAATAGAATAACTTAGAACAGAACAGAATAAAATAGAATACAATACAATAGAATAGAAGAATTTAGGATAGAATAGGAGAACTTAGAATAGAATAGAAGAAGTTAGAACAGAATAGAATAGAATAACTTAGAACAGAACAGAATAAAATAGAATACAATACAGTACAATACAATAGAAAAGAAAAGAATAAAAAAAAAGATAGAAATAGAATAGAATATAATGATTTCATTTCTGTAACTTTGAACCAGAATAATGCGACCTAGTGCTGTTTCAGCAGAGAGGAATCATTAAGCAGTGTAGTATAATTAAGACACTTGACTAACCAAACGTTGTGTAAGTACAGCAGCACCGCGCTGAGAATAGAGAGGTCGATCAGTAATGGGGCAGTTATTAGTTTTATCCCATTAACCAACGAACGCTATGAGCCAGTGTAA
This sequence comes from Centroberyx gerrardi, assembly GCF_048128805.1. Lineage (NCBI taxonomy): Eukaryota > Metazoa > Chordata > Actinopteri > Beryciformes > Berycidae > Centroberyx > Centroberyx gerrardi. The sequence goes on along the minus strand of NC_136010.1, from coordinate 22,995,606 downwards.
CTAAACTGGCATGAGATGCGTCACTGGCGTTCCCTCTGTCTTTACCATGGTCCTGATGAGGTCCATTCACATTACCCTATTGCCTTGGTTGGTATAATTAAAGTCAGAAATACCTTATAAAAGTTCGATACTAGTAAACTCGACATGAGCAATTTAGATAAAGCTTAATTCGTCTCATGCAAACATCCGCCGGGCCATAACTGTGTCTGTGGAGCTCTTAATGGGCTTTGTTATCGGGGCAGGATGGATGGTGATGGTTACCGTCTCACACTGTAACACAGCTAGGGCATGGAGGGGTCTATAACTCTCCTGATAATTGGGTTAATACCTGTCATGATATCCCCCATTACCACAGCAGTAAATAGAGGAGAGGTAGGAATTATCGTTGTTAATTAGCAAACATGTAGATCAGCAGCATGAAGAGGAACTGTATATCTCGGCTTAATGCAGAGCAGAGATCACCTTTATTGTTATGGGCACATGAATGAGTCTGGCCTTTGTGTGTGTGTGTGTGTGTGTGTGTGTGTGTGAGAGAGAGAGAGAGAGAGTGTGTCTATGTCTGTGTCTTACCAAGCAGGTTAGTGTGTGTGTGTGTGTGTGTGTGTGTGTGTGTGTGTAGGCATGTTTATGTGCATGGAAATATATGCATACATGTGCATCTATGAATTGCTATTTGTGTGTACATGTATGCATGTGACCTATGCCTGTATGTATCAATGCATTGGAGTTTACGCATATGTTCCTACAAGTGTGTGTTGGAGTGTGTGTGTGTGTGTGTGTGTGTCTTACCGAGCAGGTGTGTGTGAGAATGTGACACGGTGTCTGTCCCCTGTCCTCTTCCCTTTTCTGGGCTGGTTACTCAGGGGGCAGCTATAAAAGGAAAGGGCCCTGTCAGCCTGTGATGTAGCTGACCGTGTGCTACCACACACACACACACACACACACACAAAAGCTAAGGATAAGGCAGCAAGAGGATATGGGCCAAAGGGCCAGCTGAGTTTACTAAACTTTCACAGGAGACTAAAATAGGTTCTGCCAATTTGTAGGGTGTATAGCATGGGTGTGTGTGTGTGTGTGTGTGTGTGTGTGTGTAAGGCGGTGAGTGCCCAGAGAGTGTGTTGAATTTGTTCATTTCACTCATGAGGGATGAGATCAGACGTGTCTCCCTGCTTGAGTGGCCAGGATCCAGGGACTTTGACTCCAAAGTGAAAGGCAGAGAGCGAGTGAAGAGGGGAGAAACAATGAAAAACGGAGAGACCTGTAAAAGAACAGAATAAACAGGAAGCAAAGGGGTGAACGAATCGGGAGTGTTAAAGCGAGGGAACAAGAAAGAGAACATGATAGAGCCCCTCGGAGCGAGCGAGGGAGAGGAGAGGGGAGAGAGGAAGAGCGAGAGGAGGGAGGGATGAGATGGAGTCGTTGAGGGAATAACAGGTTACAGGGTGGCTGTGATCAGCCAGCTGATTGCTGTTAAATTGACTTTTGTCCCCCTGGCTGTGATGAGGGAGAGTGGCTGTAGTGGCTGTCCCCACCTCCTATTCTTTTCTCTTCTTCTCTTCTCCTCCCTTCTCTCCTCCCCCTCTCTCCCCAATACTACAGCCTTCTCCTCTCCTCTCCTCTCCTCTCCTCTCCTTCTCTCTTCCTTTCAGCTCTACATCCTCCTCCTCCACTCCACTGCCCCCCCCCCCACCCACCCCTCCCTCCTCCTCTCCTGTCGGTATTCCACATTAGGCCCTAGCCGAGGCCAATCACTCATGCATGAAGAAGACAGTTTGACTGATACCAGACCTTCAGCAGCCAATTCCCCTCTCTCTCGCCCTCTCTCTCTCTCTCTCTCTCTCTCGCTCTCTCTCTCTCACACACACACACACACACACACACACACACAGCACACACAGCACATTCTCCTCAGAATGTTAATGCCTCGATCTTGCTGCTAACGTTTGCATGTGCCAAGGAGGAAGAGAGTTGAGAGGGCTGAGCACAAAGCAAACTACTGCTTAATAATGCCCGTGTAACCTTGTCCCCAGGTAATTCCATGCTACACAAATGTTGAATGCAATGCAATGCAAAAAAAAAAAATCACCTGCTGGGAATTGTGTGCATTATCATCTTGGCCGCCCAACCAAATAGAAAATTTTCATCACCACTTTTCAGCTGGGTCAATTTCCGGCTACTCCACATCCATTCTGGGCTTTTATTGCAGGGAAAAACACATAACGCCAATGTCGATACATAAAGGGAAGCTGCTGCACGTGAGATATTGCACACATCTCGGCTACAACCACAGATGCTGTCCCAGCTGCAGTAACGAACAGCCCTACAGCACCCATTGTGATTAGACATCATTAAAGATTACACATAATTACTAATCCATACTTTCGTATCCATCATGTATCTGTCCCGCACGTGCAAATCATTAAAAACTATTCTCTCTCCAAGGCAGTAAAGCCGGTTGAAAAGACATATTGTAACACAAAACGCTCGACTCTAAATCAACTGCCAGGTCATTCTTCAAGTCTTCTGACAGCTGGAAAGAGAGCAGATTTTCGGCTTTCCGGGCAAAATCTCCCTGCAGGGTCAGAGCAGTTAGTGCTGCAGTTAGTGCTGCAGTTATTCGCATGCGGGCCATGGAGTGGAAAGTGGGACCTCAACTATGACTGTACTGTAATATTGCAGTTCACCTAACTCAGACCTGAAACACAGCCGAATCAAGTGTGTGGACTTGATACAGTGTGCATCTTATAGCATACACTACCAGTCAAAAGTTTGGACACACCTGATTGAATGTTTTTCATTCTCTTAAAGCCATTTTGATCTAAAGGCTTATGCTTAAATGCTTGAAATTTGTTTTTTAGACAAATATAAATAGTGAAATTGATGCCTATCTATGAATTTTCTTCTAAAGCCTTTGCCTTTCCATCAAGGCAAAGGGCGGCTACTTTAAATAATCGAAAATATAAGATAGTTTTGATTTGTAAAATTTTTTTTGGTCACTGCATAATTCCATTTGTGTTATTTCATAGTTTTGATGCCTTTACTATTATTCTAAAATGTGGAAAATAGTAAAAATAAAGAAAAAATCTAGTGTGTCCAAACTTTTGACTGGTAGTGTAAGAGAATTACCATAAGTGTGTCTTCGCATGATTCATCTGATCACAAAATTACAGTACAAAGGAGCTATTATAGAGCTATTTTGCCAAGTACTGTACTCATAGGCTCACAATTCTCTAATAATCACCCCATAGTCCACAATATATTCAAACAGTATAGACAACTGCTTGAAAAACTCTCATGAGTTTCCAGAACTCAGTGCAGTGACCGGCCGTATAATCAACGCGATGCATTGAGAGAAACAGCAACAAAGACAAAAAGAAATGCTGAGTGAGAGGGAAAAGTTTGCCAATTGGTGCTGTCACTTCCTTCATCACTCTGTGAATCCACGACTCATTTATAATCTCAGCTTCTCTGTTAATAATCACCGGGGAGACGCGAAGCTGTAATGTTTCATAAAGCATAAAGCAGATTTTGACGTCTGCGTTCTCGGCGAGATGAGGCGCTCACACCGGGAGGCTGTATCCCCGCCAGTTGGGACAGATCTCCTGCAATGCAGTAAACAGGCAATGCAGATATGCTGCCCCAGTGGCACATGCACACACACACACACACACACACACATACAAACACGCATATAGAAACACACTCACACAGATACACATGCAAGCACATGCACACAAAGGCGTACACTCCTACGCACGAAAATGCATGCATGTGTGCACACAGATGCATACTCAGGCATACACACACACACACACACACACGCGTGCACGCATAAACACTCGATGACGTAATTCTGCACAAAGACACACAGTCAGACATACACTGACACAGAGGTACGCACAGTCAGCAATACAAAGAAAAGAAACACAAGTGCACATATACACATATATTCCATATACAGCAAACACACACACATACACATATACTCCACACACAGCACACACACATATACACATATACTCCACACACAGCACACACACATATACACATATACTCCACATGGAGCACACATGAATAAGAAACATCCTTTTACATGCACAAATGAGGATTCACAAATGCTCAAAAGACTCACAAATGCACACATTGAAGATATATTTTGTAAGAAAAAAAAAAGTTAAACATGCAAACGTTTTTACACACTGTTTCCTCCAATAATGCAAACTATTCCCAATTACTGGTTGGTTCAGCTGCAGTCAGATTATGGAGGCCACAGTATCCCAACCGCCCCCCCGCCCCTCTCCTCCTCCTCCTCCTCCTCCTCTTCCTCCTCCTCCTCCTCCCCACCCCTTCCTCCCCTTTCAGACTCCACTGTATTAACTTCAGCTCACTGAGCTGAGTTCATCTAAAAATATAGTTAACTGGTGGAAGGATACAGCAAAAATATGGTTGAGAAATTCTATGCATTTTGGACGTCAATTATTGTAAACCGAAATAAAGTCCCTTATATAAATAGTTGAAATGCATCCCATGATGCTTAGTATTCCTTTTCTGAGCCAGATGATGAAATTATATTATCATAGTGTGTGTGTGTGTGTGTGTCTTGGGGGAGGGGGTTAATCTGCCTAGCATCTTCTGAAACTGATTTTTTTTTCTGTCATAAAAAAAAAAAAACTGTGTTGCTTTTTAATGCTTTTTTATATTTACAGTGAGCAGCAATATAACTTTTCGTTCCCAAATTGTTCCTGATTCCCATGCGGCTTTGGAGTGACTGTGAAGACAGAGCGTTTGGCTCAGAGAGAGAGAGAGAGAGAGAGAGAGAGAGACAGAGGAGGGGGAAAGACCTTGGTGGGAAGCAGAGGGCGTCCAGGAAAACATCAATGAAACTCAACTGATGAGGGCTAAAACTGAGTGAGAGCAGAAAACCTTGACTTTGACAAAGAGTTGGGCAAAGATATAGAGGACTGCAAGACAGACAGCGAGTGAGCGAGTGAGAGAGTGAGTGAATGAGTGAATGTCTGGGAGAGAGAGAGCGAGAGAGAGAGAGAGAGAGAGAGAGAGAGAGAACCAGGAGCAGACAGAGAAAGAGAGAGTGATGGAGACAGAGATAGATAGGTGACAGGGAGAGACACATAAATAGACAGACAGACTGGGAGAGAGAGATTGGCAGAGATGGATAGCAGACATGGAGAGAGATATGTTCATTTGGATGGACTGTGTGTCTGTGTCGGGGTCACTGACTGCCATTACTGGCCATGGCCCAATGTCATCAAAACTAAGTCAGGCACAGATACCTGAGTCCCTTAGCATGGCCCCACAGTCCCTCTATCGGTGTGTGTGTGTGTGTGTGTGTGTGTGTGTGTGTGTGTGTGTGTGTGTGTGCTGAATGTGTTCAGATACCCATCAGTGTAGCCCCCCTGGAGAAAGCCAACTCCACAGTCAGCTCTCCTATATCTGCACTGGTGCATGGCGGACACTTATAACTGCTGCACTGCTACATGGACACACATGTAGCAGTGCAGCAGAGTCCAGCAGGTGTACAGCTGTAGTCGCACATGTAAACCTGTGTACTTGTAAACCTGTATATTTCTTACAGTAATACCAATGAAGGGCTTCGGTCCAGAAAGCTCAACACCCATTTAAAAAAAAAAGAAAAACCTAAACAGTATCTTTACAGCTTAGGTGTTGCTTTTTTTAAATGGTGGATATCTCATTTTGGAATGAAGCTCTCCAGTTGTTGCCTTCAATATTTCAAATTTAAAGGTGATGTCATCTTTAGAAATTGATTGTAAACAAAGGTAAACGTAAACAAAGAGTTAGTGAGATTTAGTGAGTAGTAGTGAGTTTTACTTTAAAATGCCTGGAATGATTTTGTGAACGTAGATGGATCTTTTTTGGGGGGGGAATTAAATTCTCCAAATATCCGAAACATAAAGATATTCACATAAAGCTCTAGGTGACTGATATATCAATAACCAACACTGCATTGGTGAAATCACGACCAAAACTAATTTAATACAAAATGTCAAATATTGTCAATGAAAGGGGTGTAAGATTTTTGGCTCTCTGCAGCTCTAACAACACAGACATCCTCTGTAAGTAGAAACAGGAACATTCCAAACAATGCATTACTCACAGCACTCTGCTGCACAAGCAGCCATGCTTGTCGATAAAGCTGACCAATTACACGTCATCGCAGTGTGTAAAAATATATCTGACTGACATACATTAGAGTACCATTTTTCAAAGTCTGGGCCGGGGTCCAACGCTGAGTCGCAAAAAGATTTAAAAGGGTCCCCAAATTATTGTCGAATTAGAATCCAAAGCTATTAGCTGTGCGGTGTTGCCAAATCCTTTCAAAGTCTCTCCAACATAAAGCAGGCTGGAAAACACTACGGCATAGCGGGTCTCTCTTCTAAAGAAAAAAGCACTCACTTTTGTTAAAGTAGCCAACAGTATACTGCTTTTGTTACATTAGCCTATAATGTAGAATCTCCAGCAAAGTCAGCAAAATCAGCTGAGGGAGAACTTATAGAGAAAATACAGTTCCCCCGAGAGTAAAGTTTGAAAAGCCCTGTAATAAAATGGAGGAGATGAGTTGATGGTGAGATGGAGAGGTGAGAGGGAGGGTGCATGAATAGCAGAGAATGATTATAGAGGATGTCTTATCACTCATATTCCTCAGTAGCTCTGTTCCCACCCCCAGCCCTGTCCAAACTCACAGGCCTATCCTTCATAGCAAAGCAGCCTGACTGTGTGTGTGTGAGAGTGTGTGTGTGTGTGTGTGTGTGTGTGTGTGTGTCTGGATGCTTGCATTCACAAATCTGTGTGTGAATGTGCTTTTGAATGTATGCATATGTGCATGACTGTGTGTGTATGTGTGTGTGTGTGTGTGTGTGTGTGTGTGTGTGTGTGTTTTGGGGAGTCTGTCAGTAATATGGACTGTCCTGAAAATCACTTCATTAATCTGGAACGCTGTACATTCATCTCCTGGTTCCTGGCTCCTGTTTAATACATGGGGCGTCTGCAGTCTGTCAGGGCACCGAGACGCACCCTCCTGCTCCAGTAGGAAGGCCACAATCCAGGGGAGAAGCGAGGGAGGGAGAGAGAGAGAGAGAGAGAGAAAGAGAGAGAATGAGGGAGAAAGAGAGAGAGAGAGAGAAGGAAGGAGGGGAGAAAGACAGAAAGAGCAAAGGTGGCAGATAGAAACTGAGTCAGAGGGAGAGCGGGAGCGGAAAGAGAGAGGGGAGCAGAAAATGAGAGCGAGAAAGAGGGGGAGAGGGAGCAGAGAGAGAGAGGGGGAATCAGGCAGACAGATGGATAAACAGATAGATTAATGTAGACAACCTACAGAGACAGAGCTTAGCAAGAGATGACAGAGACAGAAAGATAACAGAGACGGAGAGAGGAGGCGCGAGACAAAGAGGGAGAAAGCGGGCGAGGGGAGAGACAGAGAGACGGATGAGAGCGGGCTGAGAGAAGAGAGATGACATATCGCTGTATATAACGGTGGCAACAGCTGGCATACTCTGCTGTTGTCAGGGCCTTTTGCGGCGCTGGAACAGTAAAGTTGCCTGCCAATGCATCCTTGAATAGCCGGGGCTAAAGACGGCCTGCCAGCATCGGCCGCTGAACGGCCGGGGCTAAAGAAAGACCCAAACACTGGAGCCGCGCGGGGACACGGCCAGGGAGTTTAAAAGGGGGAACGCAGCTGGGGTGGCAGTGCCAGCGAATGGGTGGGGGGAGGGGGGGGGGGGGGTCGGTGGGTAGGCCTGTGGGACACCCTGCCAGTGTCAATGTCACCTTTAGGTTAGGTGACAGAAGGACGACAGCCCGTTACTGTAAAGTATATATACCCCCTTCCCACCTGTCCCGCCCCATCCTCCTTCTTTTTCTCTGTGCATATACTGTATGTTTAACATGCGTTGGAATAGTCGGCTGCATATCTTTATTTATTACGTTTGTTTTGTTCTTATTGTTCTTATTGTAACTCTTGAAATGCACTTTTATAATAAAGCTTATGAGATTGTTTTTGATCTTGCCCACTTTAAGTCTTGTGTTGTTTCCTATGTTTTCTTTTATCAGATTTCATTTGTGTATTTATTCTTCTTTTAATGCATTTTCTCTTGCTTGTGCCTCTGATTTTTTTCCTCTCCTCATTATCTGTTTTACTTTTCTTGTTTTTATGTCTTCTTGTAAAGCAATTTGTTATTATTATTATTACTAGTAGTGGTAGTAGTAGTTTTGTTGTTGTTGTTGTTATTACTGTAATAGTCTGATTTATGTTTATATTATCTCTCTTTTTTCTTTCATTCATTTTATGATTTTTTTTCGTTTCATTTTATCATATACAATATCATATACATATACTCTCTGCACTTTCACACCATCAGTCACATTTCAGCTTTATTTTTTCTTTTAAACTGTTTTTTCAGATGATTGGATATAAACTGTATGAGCATGGATTAAATGTGACATTACTGTTTCACACTGCACCAAAGTACACTCCACACACACACGCACATGCACACCCCCACCCCCACCCCCCACCTCCACACACACACACACACACACACACACACACCCTATTCTCCAGTGCCAGTGTCTGATGCCAGCCGTGCTGACAGCGTTGCAATGATGATAATTAATGTAGTTAATTTGGGGAGATAATCAGGCCACTCACTAGATTAGCTTGACCTGTATAGTCTTCCTCATGGTGACCTGGCAAGCTTAAAGACTCGAGTTAAAAAAAAAAAAAAGTGTCCACACTCATCTTTAAGACGCTCCAAACGACGCTGCTGAACAGAATAATAATAAAAAAAAAACAACAACATTAAAAAAACAAAAAGGCAACACTCAGCATCATCCGTTTTGGCCCGCTAACTTCTAACTTCACTGTCAAAGAACTTTTAAGTCTATACAAGGAACCAATAAAGCCTATACATCCCTGTGCAAGCAGTTTATAATGTCTACTCACGCTTGTACAAACATTGTTTAGAAGGCTAAAATGCTGATGCAGACAATTGTATTTTTATACATATTCTTTAAAGAAGAGAGTGAGAGTATGCCAGTTTACACTGATAGGATCATATTGCCACGGAGAGCCAAGCTGGAATATGCTTTTACGCCGTGACATATTGACTGACTATAAATTCCTGTTTTGTAGCGTACAGCCATTACTTATGTTTCAAAGCCTGAGAACTTGCAGGTCTGTCAGTTATACACAGCATTCTCAGGTTTACACCACTAAGGCAGCGGGTTACAACTTTTAAAAATGGCTAATAAGCCTTAAAAACAAGTCACAAGAACGATGAACGGCGACAACAAATAATGTTTTTTTGTCAAACGCTCATTTATGAAGGCGGGCAAAATCATATCAAACAAAACCTTATTGAAAGCTGTCTGTTTTGTGGGGAGAAACAACTCATGGCATCCACTTTCACTAGGTCTCGCCCTCATGTTCCCCCCTTGACCTTCGCCGAGCTCCTCAGATACCCAGCATGCCCCGCTGCCCATCCGAGCATGATGGGTAAAAGGGGAAACGCATGGTGAGGAGTTTCCCAGCAGTCTGTCGATCTCTCGCAATGGGTCCCGCAGGACCGAGGGAAGTAGATACAGCACTTTTCATGCTTACTGTGTACACACACACACACACACACACACACACACACTGATTCATTCATTTATGAATGCACAAACACACATGTACAAACACATATACACAGGAATATTACTGGTTGATTGTAGTTTTGGTGATCTTGGAAGCTTACTCTACTCTTGCACTCATTGTCAGAAACTCGAGATAAGAGCATCAGCTAAATGCCTATAATGTAAATGCATACATTTGACATGCACACACACACACACACGCCTCCCACACAAGCAGTTTGCATAAGTGCGGTCCTCGCTGTAGTGCAGCTCCACAGTAGAGCTGTAATGTTTTCCCTGCTGTCACCGAGCTTATCGCCTAACTGGGGAGCTCAAAACTCACAGTCACTTTTGTTGCTGTTATTTGTCTCGCCATGCTCGTGTTTTCTTCTTCTCCTTTCTGTCTCTCTTTTATTTATTTTTTTTTCTACTTCACACACTTTTCAATTATTTCCTTGCCACATTTCCCTATAGCCGGGACACCGGCTATCAGATTAAATGGGACGTGTTGAGGAGAATGAGTGTGATGTGTTGAGCGGGGGGGGACAGTGTGTGTGTGTGTGTGTGTGTGTGTGTGTATGTATGTGTGTATTTGTACTGTATGCATGTGCTTGTGTGTTTCTGTGTGTGTGTCTGTATATGTGTGTTTATACATGCATTCATGTGCATCCGTGTGTGTGTGTGTGTCTCTGTGTGTGTGTATGCATGTGTGCGTGGGTGTGTGTGCGTGCAAGGGGTGTCCTAGCGCTCCTACTGGGACAGATGAAAATGTCATTTTATCAACATTTTCTGACAGAAGAGCTCAGTGAATACTGATGTGCGCTGGCTGCTCGGCGCTGAAGGGCTCATGCGGTGTGTTTGGAGAGAGCCGGTAAACGGATGTGAAGGCTGATCTCTGCAGGTGTTGGAAGCTTCTGCGTCCCTTTGATGGGAACGGCATGGATGAGCTGTCATGTGTATGGTCAGACCTGTCCTGCTGCATTACAAGTGAGGGCTAGTAAGATGCCCTAGCTGCAAAAAGGTACAGGCTGTAGAACTGAATGGGTTCAATCCAAAAATGCTGTAAGGTCCATTTATTGAAAAACTCACTATAGCCAGTTTATGAGAAGAAACAGAAGTAGAACTGGGTAGTTAGCATGAACAGTGATAGCCACCATGGCTGAACAGACAAAGAAAAGAGCGCCACCTACAGAAACTCAAACTGCAGCAACAGAAAATCCAAGGAAAAAGTACTGGTGCCACTGTTTGATTGACAGGTGATCTGTGGGAAGAGCAGAAACACCACAGCAGTGAGTGCTGAGCCTAAAAAGAGGACTACCACTTTAAAATGTATCATTCAATTGTTAGCATTTGGTACGCAGAGGTCTTGAAATACTAAACTAATAACTTCAGTGTTTTGCCCAAATGACTTTTGAGTCATATTTTGTGTCACTTTTTTCAAATGGTAGATTTCTACTATTACTATTCATTGCATGATCTCCTCAAAACACAAGGTTATAGAGTGAGGCACAAATGGTTAATGACATGACGAATCACAGAAGGTCAGTACAAACACATGAGATGAAACCTCATATTGTGTTACTGTGTATCTCCATCCATCAAAGAGATTACACAAAACATCCTCTTTTTTGGGTCATTCTGTCTTTTTGCCACAATATAAGGAGGATTACTTAAAAAAAAAAAGTCCATATATATCCATATATAAATCCACATATATTTAAGTATCGGAGTCTTCAAAGCAGACATTTCCCACTCAGACTTCATAAGTTAACTGCAGTTGCTGTCCACTTTCCCTTGGCATCCTATCCAGATTGCCAATATTGCTGAATCAAGCAGTAAGAGCCGCTTTACATTCCCTAATGAGCGTCAGCAGCACTCCACCCGTCTATACCGCCGCCGTCCACACACACACACACATAAAAATGCAGGCGCGCTCACATACACACAAATGCAAACACAAACACATGACTGTTAAGGAGGTGAGCATATTGATTGATGAATTCCTCAGTGTGTGGCTCTGGGGTCAGAGTCGATACGGCCGGGCATTAGGACCGGGCCGAGGCCCTGGCTCAGCCTCTGCAGCTCATGAAGCCGGGTGGAAACTTCACACGACAGAGTGATGAGCAAGTCATTTCAGCACCACTCTTCCCCTCCTGATTTGTTTTTAATTAGATCATTATCTTTCATATTTTTCACATTAAAGTAGAGCCGCCACATTATATCTTTCAAATTTTTCACTCTTAAATAAAACCCTCCAATAGTGTTGAGAGGTATTCAGTTTTTTCTCTGTAAAGTGTGACTTTACTAACATCAAATCTGCATCAGAAGTATATTTGGGAGTCGGGCCAGTACTGTACAGCAGGCCGTCACATAACACATGCTTCATTAACATAGCTGCTCTATGTAGGATCCATTAATGCTGAGTCGAACCGCTCCCAATCCTACATGGTGCATGAGTTCAAACACTATAAGAAAGGATTCATTTCCAAACACTATGCTGTATATCTATTTTAAGATGACTCAAAACTCTAATCATAACGCATATGCCAGTAATCTATTCATAAGACTAGGTATCATTTTTTTTTCTTGACTAGAAGATATCTTGTTTGGGAGTGAAAATTGTCATATTACTCCAGGCGGAAATGTCAAACATTAATCTGCGTGTCTGCATGAATGTGTGTGTGTGTGTGTGTGTGTGTGTTTCCCCAGCAACAGTGACATAGTTGTGTAATGACACAATGGCTGTGTACCCTGTGTCAGTGGGTGCAGGGGCCAGGAAGGGAGCAGGACAGGAGAATGGGGTGAGGAGGGAGACAGAGGGGGATGAGGACAGTGTGCGTGTGTGTGTGTGTGTGTGTGTGCATGCAGGGTGAGAGGGCTGGTTATGAGAACACAGGAGGAAGGTGGGGGGGTGAACGGTGAGGCTCTGCTATCCGAACAGCTGTCAGCAATTTGGCTCCGACACTCGTCCAGCTTTGAACAAATCTGCTTCAGCTGCTGAAATGCAAAGCGTATGTGTTAGTGGGGTGTATGTGTGTGTGTGTGTGTGTGTGTGTGTGGTTGTGTGTGCATGCAAATGGGCATACAAACAGTAAATTCAAACAGCAATTCAAAAGTGAATTCAAGGACACAAAATAAAATGTTGTTTTTCTTTGTTTGTTTTGTGTGTTGTGGATGTGTTTGTACCTTTTGCTAATTTCAAATCTTTTGCTTTTATGGTATTTGGTAAGTCATAAACACAGCTCATACTTCATACTTGCAGGTTACAGCTTACAACTTGCTAGTGATGCTAACAGTCTATCTTTCTTCCTCATAGCATTACAATTTCAGTCATTTGGCAGCGGATGCAACCAGTCGTGTGAAAGTTGATTTGGCTATAAGGCTAACAATTTTTTTTTTTTTTTTTAATTTAAAGTTAGTTCACCAGCAAATCTAAAAATAAGATCAGAATCTATGAGTTGCCCTAACATAAAATCACTCAGTCAATCAATATTCCTATAATATTCCTATAGGGACTTATAGTGTGTCTGTGGTACTCAAAGGTGAGTTTATAGTGACTTTTTTTTCATCTCCAATGGTATTACCACAGGACAGATTTTCTGTTGTATGCTTTTTTTATACCTATTGGAACTACATAATGTATTTAAGTTTCACTGTGATATTTGTATAGCATCATTACTTTATTATAGGATTACTGCAGTTCTTTTCCAGGCATGGGATGATGAACCTTGCTGTTTCCGCTCAGCCCCACATCTCCATGTGTGTGTTGCTCTTGCGCTACCCACAGATATCCATCCGTCCCCAAACAAAGCACATCGCCCAGCGGCCCAGACCCACCGTTGAGAGGATCTTTAAGTTCTAAATTGGTCTGGCAATTCCCCCCGTCGCATGTTGAGTGATAATAGTGAGGTCAGCCTCTGGTCAGCCAAATAGTTATGGGAGAATAGAGACGTTCCAATCTGTTTTACTGTTCCACCCCCATCAGCAAGTTTCCGCCCTTTCAGTGAGACAGAGAGTAAGTGAGATAGAGAGAGAGACACAGAAAGAGAGAGAGAGAGAGAGAGAGAGAGATAGAAAGAGAGAGGAAGGGGGGTGAGTGTAGGGAGAGGGAGGGCGGGTCTTCGGCGCGCGACGGACGGACAACTCATTAAAATTAATTGTTTGGTAAAACGTTGAAAGTTTTGACTAAGAGGATTCTACATTCAATTTGTGATTTGGACAGTTTCCAGTTTGTCTTTTCCGCCTGCCTATCGATTACGATGACACTTTTAACTGCAAAGAGCCCAGGGTGTATCACTCAAACCGGGCCTACCCTATTCCTCCTCCTCTGTTTGTGTGTGTGTGTGTGTGTGTGTGTGTGTGTGTGTGTGTGTGTGTATGTATGTGAGCGCGCACGTGTGTGTTTGAGCCACACCAGGAGAGTTGCGGGCTGCCTCGGTGGTAATGAATGTCAAGAGCCGCGCGTTAATAAATTAGCCATGCGTGTATTTTACCTTATTAATGGTCTCAGAGGCAAATCACAACCTCTTTAATGCATTTCACTTAGTGTAGCTTATGAGTGCATTTCATAAAACATGGCAGCTTTTTAGACACTTATTCTGGGTGCAAATTTATCACCCTCTCTGCTTCCTTTCATGCTTCTCCCTTCTCCCCTCTCTGTTCCCCACCCTTCTCCTGTCTGCATGTTCTTTCCCTGGCTGTGGAAACTTTATGACTGAAATGTCTTTGAACTATGTTTTTATTTGAAAGTGGGTTTTTTTTGGTTTTTTTACTTCTATGCTTCATTTTGTTATTGAGTCGGTGACTTCAAGGGGAAGATGAGCAAAGAGAGAGAGGAACATTTAAAAGAGACGAGAATACAGTACAGGTGGCAATGCCCTGAGATGGTGAAGACACTGAACTCACATTATATCGCTAATGGTATTATGATCAAAATCGATAATTCTGTGTCTTCCGTATACTGTATCCTTTGAATCATTCCTACAGCCTCAATAAAGAATCAAGACTTTCCACTGACGTATAAGAAGAGGTTAAAGTATTAATCTGCAATGTTTTCCTATAAATAAATGTAAAAAACACAATAGTGATTCAATCTATATCCAGTTCATGAAAGCTTTTACAAAACCAGGTGTCTGGTAGGTCTTTCCCGTGAAAATTCCTCTGGCGCACAGGCAGTGATGTGTTTTATGTTTCCAGCAGCAAAAACAGTGCTTAGTTTTGAATAAACAGAAGAAGAACTGGGTAGTTAGCATGAGCAGTGATAGCCGCCATGGCTGAACAGATGAAGAAAAGCACCTACAGAAACTCAGACTGCATCAACAGAAAATCCAAGGAACAGGACTGGACACACTGTTTGATTGACAGGTGATCTCTGGGAAGAGCAGTGCAGAAACACCACAGCAATGGCCGCTTAGTAGCCTCCTAAAGATTTTACAAGGAACTTGAGGTAGAAAAGAAATAAATAAGACAAAATGTTCCCCTCTTTTGACATGGATACTGCTCTACCATTCATCTCCTCTCTGCTCCACTCCCCTCCCCTCCCTCTTGCCTGTACTGAGCTGCTTCCTCTTTCTTTCCCCTCCCACCCTCAGGAGTGCCTCCCCCCTCTCCCTCCCCTCCCCTCCTCCCTCTCCTCCCCCGCAGCCTGAAGGTCAGCGCCTGGCGAGCGATCTTCCGTTCTGCTGAGTCCACCAAACGCCCGGAGCAGAGCCGGCACTGTGCGCTGCGACCCGGCTGTGCCGCTGACGTCCATAAACCAAACCCAGAATGACAGGTGTCGCCGGGTCCCCTCTGGCCTCACCCTCGGCCTCACCCCCCCCCCCGCTTCTTCTTCTTCTCCTCCTTCCTTCTTCTCCTTCTTCTTCTCCTCTTTTTGTTTCTGAGCCCTTCGCCGTGCATCCCCCTTCGCTCATTCCGCGTTGATTTATGGTTTATTGTTCCTCGTCGCGTTTCAAGGTCGCTGCTAACGCGGACCGAACTAGGCCCAGGGGTGGAGGTGTGGGGGTGCGGGGGGGGTGGGGGGTGTCTTTCAGCATACCTGCCATGGACCCACCAACCCCGGCTGTAGCTGCCATCGGAGCTCCCTCTGCCTGGGAAAAGGCTAAACTGAGCCCCCCCCCACCCCCCCACCCCTTCCATGGTTCACCATCAGCCCATATGAGGCGGACTAATCGATACAGTCGGAGTCGTAGGTTACCATCAGCGCTTCACCTTTGAACACCGCACAAAGCAGACCTCAAACTGACACCGTTACCGTTCCCATGCGCTCTTGCCAGATGCTTATCACTTTCGCCTAGACCAATTAGAGAGACGCATATTTTTTTTTATTTTCTCACAAAACCCTCCTCTCATCCGTTTTCTGCTTTTCGGCTTGATTCTCCTATTTTATATTAGGGTTAATTGTTGGGGGGGGGCAGAGAAAATAGAGGGAGAAAAGGAGCATTAAAAAGGAAAAACACGCTCACTGCGGCAGACGCGGTTCCTCCCTGAACTGTAGTCAATGCAAGAAAGATCCATCATGGGGGTCCCAGGGGAATCTCAGACATCTAAATAGAAATTAGCAGGACACTACCCGGCAGTATAGATCTCTCTGCTCCACTGGTGGAGTCGCTGCTGGATGGGTGGGTGGAAGGAAAATGAGGAGGAGGAGGAGGAGGAAGAGGAGGGGGAACCCTGGGCTTAATTAGCTTGCAGTTTACCTCTGCTGTATCTATTGGAGCGTGTGTTTGTGTGTGTGTGTGTGTGTGTGTGTGTGTGTGTGTGTGTGTGTACGTGCGCTGCGGTGGCGTTCTGTTTCCAAAGGATCTTAGTTGTTTCCTGGTTGACTCTGGATCTCTCTACTACTAAATGGAACCTGTCAGAGCATTAACATCCGTGATGGGCATCAATAGAAGGGTGTGTGGAGGGTGGGGATTGTGTGTGTGTGTGTGTGTGTGTGTGTGGGGCAGACTCTCCACCCGGACATGCATACCAATGTGCATTGCGGGCTTGCATCAGTGCAGGGAGCTGTCATTAGGACTTTGATAGAGTGTGTGAGTGCGTGTACGCCCATGCATGCTCATGAGAACGAGCCCGAGTGTGTGTGGCACATGGTGCACTTCACTTTTTAACCGGAGACACCATGTCTATAAGGCTTACCTTTACTCCACTTAAATCGATATGACAGATGATGGTGATGATGAAGATGATGATGATGACAATGGAGGAGGAAGAGGAGGTGTAGAGTGTATGCTTGTCTGTGTGGTTTGTGGGTGTGTGTGTGTGTCCCATATGTGCGCATGTGTGTGTGTGTGTGTGCGTTCATATAATACACTCTTCCCCGGTCATCTTCAAGACTTCTTCCATCTCCACCATCTCTGACCTCTTTGTTCTGTTGTCTTGTGATCCAAACCAAGATCATATCCTCTCTCTTCTTCCCCCCCTCTCTCCCTCCATCTGCTCTATCCTCTTCCTTCCGGTACCCTTTAAACCCCCCCCCCTCTCCTTTTTCCTCTTTCCCCCTCTCCACTCTCCCTCCCATATTCCTCTGTTCTCCTTCTTCCGTCCGTCTCCTCAGCCCTTTCCCCTCGTTTCTTCTTTTCTTCCCATCTCCCCTATTCCTCTGTTCTTGTTACCTCTATCTCCCAGCCCCTTTCCCCTCCTTTCCTCCAATCTCCTTCACCCATCCCCATCACCCTCGTCCACCTTCTTCTTTTTTTTTTTTAGTTCCTCCGGAGCAAAGGGATGTTTCCCCTTCCCTCCCTCCTCCCCTGTTTGAAATGTGCGTGTGAGAGGTGCAGCTCTGCCACAAAGTCTTTCCTGAGCTTTCCAGGTCACTCTCTCCCTACAGACAAATCAACCTCTGGCTTCCCATGCTCTCTCTCTCTTTCTCTCTGTCTCTCTCTGACTCTCTTTCTCTCTCCTGCTTCTTAGCCTTCGTTCAGACGGGAAGAACATTTTCACCTCGCTTTACTTGCGTGAGTTCAGGGTGCGAACTACAGGGGAGCCAGGGGGAGCTTGGCTCCCCTTAATAAGACATAAGCTCCCCTGAAAACATGATTTGTGAAATTTTGGGGGGTCTCAAAAATATTGACAATATGCTATTTTTGCCATGCATTTCTATTTTTCTGTATCTTCATCATCATGGATCATGCGTAAAATTAGGCTATTATTGATGTATGATTCATGCATGAGGGTGATTCATCACTAATTCACTTTAATAAAGATACCGGCATGCATGCTATTCTTGCCATCACCATCGAAGCGTGGTGGCGCAATATCAAACTTCACTCACTTTAACTCAAAGATCAGAAAAAAAAAACTTTCTCTGTTTTTGATTTAATGCTCATACATTTGTGTGTTTATAGGCTGTTTTGCTATTTGACCTATCTATCCGTGTCTTATTTATGCCGATAAACTATAGAATATAGTACATCACTCTGCAGAGTAGACTGTGCCCTGCTTTAGTTGGCCGTATTGTATCATACTGTGATGTTTGGTTTTGATATGGTTTGATGTGGTCATTAACTGATTATAATATATCAGATGTGCTGACATAAAGCAACTAGGCCTACATGCTTGCAGCTATGAATGTTTCTTTGCAACAAGAGTCACAGTCAGTCCTCTCTTTGAGGCACGCGCAAGCGCAAATTGAGCGAATCTACGACATCGCAACTAATGGGGATGGGACACTCCTCTCTGTTGCAGCCCCAGTTTGTGATTTAGGGTGATAAAATGGGTGTATTTTTACATAAAAATCTTGCCTAGTGCAGCTTTAATTTTTTTGCAGTAGGCTTGGCAGCCAGCGTGGCCAATATCATATTTAGGGAATCTAGCTTTTATAAACCTTTTGTGCAGATGTCACTTTTCAGTGTGACTGGCCACAAATATCCAATGGACTTGTGTCTTTCCACATAAAACCATTGCGACGTCCATTTGCATGATTGTTGTTGCCTTACATCTACTCTCAGTACAAATAGCCGTTTCACTTTCATTTTCATGGCTTAGTAGCATGTATTTAGCTTGTTAGATTCCAAGGAAAAACGCAGCAGTCTGCCAAACCCCCTATAGACAAATCAGCAAGGACACACTCTTACCCTCACACACCCCCAGCTCAGCCTTGTGCTTGTATAGTGCTTGTGCATCTTCACAGACGCTGGAAAAACACTTACCTTTCGATTTCGGTGATCTGTTTTTCCCTGCTGTGCTCACCAGCGTCATTTTTTTTAAACTAGTGGTCAAAATGTCATTGTACATCATTAAAATGAGAGGGGGGGAAATGGTACAGAATGCCTTTGCAATCCTCTGTGACTGTGAGTGAGTGGATGGCTGCCTGCAGCACAGGGAAGGCCAGACCCAAAGCGCAGGGTTGATGAAGGGCCACCTCAAATTTATGCTTTCTTCCCTGTCGCTCTTTATCTGTCTCTGTCTCTCTCTCTCTTTCTTTCTCTCTCTCTTTCTCTAAGTTGGAGGTTATGCACAAGCAGGGCAACAGAGGGGAAACCCAAATGTCGCGAGGGGAACAATTTTATGCTAAAGTACACCTTGACATAAACGCACCCCTGCAGAAGTAATTGATTTTCGGTTTGGTGAGCCGCAGGGTGCTTTGCTCTGCGGCCTGATGTTGAGTGTTTGTTTGCATCTACATATCAGGCCATGCACGAGTGATGACTGAGCTCGGTGCAGAACGTTACTGTGCAGCAACTGGCCTGGGAAGGTTTTTGAGAGTTTGCCAGGCAGCCTATTTTATATTCCTTCAC
This sequence comes from Centroberyx gerrardi, assembly GCF_048128805.1. Taxonomy (NCBI): domain Eukaryota; kingdom Metazoa; phylum Chordata; class Actinopteri; order Beryciformes; family Berycidae; genus Centroberyx; species Centroberyx gerrardi. The sequence goes on along the minus strand of NC_136010.1, from coordinate 22,976,224 downwards.
CCTCCTGTCAGCCTGTCCCATTGAATGAAACACACAACTTTCCATGTCTTAGCGTTGGCAAAACAAGTGGCGAAAATTTAAAGCAGCTATCAAATGCATTTGACTAGCACATTGTTTATCCAAACCTCTCAGAAAACAAGCTTGTTCAGGAGAATAAAATGTTCAAAGTATTGAACTCTAGGGAATGCCGAACCAGAGTTGATTGGAAATATGAAAAATGCATGCACTTGCATCCTGAAATGCTCCGTCTAATTTGCAGTGCAAAGGCGTCTGCTTGCATGCATCAACAAATGACTTCCAACAGTAATGCGCAATTAGTGATGCATTTTAAATTGTTATTACAGCCTTCATGTGGACTGGTCAGTCGTTCAGTCTGCAGGTGCAAATAAACTCTATTGTATGTGATGTGGTGCTGGAGAGAGATAGGTAATGCTACTGCACTTCACAGTCAGAACAGAATCGGTGGGGTCAGTGACTCCCTCTCTCGCTTACTCTCTCTCTCTGTCACACACACACACACACACACACACACACACACACACACACACACAGGCTAAACTGTGGGTTTATGTGGTGACAGTGCCCCGTCTTACTGACAGGCCTTGATCTGTAAGAATCAATGGCTCAAGCTGAGAGCCAGAGAAAAGAGGCCGTCTTAGCTAGAGTCAGCATTCTCTCTCTCCCTCCCTCTCTCTCTCCCTCCCCCCCCCCTCTCTCTCTCTCTCTCTCTCTCTCTCTCGCCCGCCTCACTCTCTCTCCTGCTCTCCACACACACACAGCTGATCATAAAATCAGACCTCCTTTCGACATGCCTTAGCGATCAGAGGACAAACCGGGTCTGTGCTACATGTTCCCATTCACTTGGTCTTTCTTCAGTCTCCCTCTACTGGCACTGTAGCACTACTGCAGGCAGCAGGTGGTACTATGGAGTGGGACCATGTTTTACCAGATGGCATTGTGTTAGTCCTTTGTAGTTCATGTGTAATGTAATGTGTGCTTTACATTTACAGTGGAGAGACAGGAAAGATGTAGAGAAAGAAAGAGACAGAGACACATAGGCTTAGAGGGTGGAAATAAAAAAAGAGAGGTTTGAAAGGTAGATTGAAAAAAGAAATGGTGGTAGAGAACTAAAATGGTTGCAAGAATCAGAGCTGAAGAGAAAGGCAAGGAACAAATGATCGAGAAAGAGAAAGAAATGGGGGATAAGATGTGTGATAGGACATAAGCCAGATTCAGCCCGGTCATGTCAGAAGGACATGATATGCACCCCGGCCCCCCTGAGCCACCAGGACAGCCCAAAGTATTTGTATTTTTAACCTGTGCAGAACATACTGTAGCTCGCTGAATCCTGAATCCTGTCATGTCAGGTTTCCATGTTCATGATAGATGCCTCGTCTCCCTCTGGCTCCAAGCATGTAGCCCGGGCTCAGTGGAATTCCTCTGTCTGCTATTCACAAGTCCTTTTTTGTCAACATATCCATTTTCCCCGTACACCCATCGGTCCGCCCTGTGGAACAGTCCATCCATTCACATTACCCGCCCTTATGTGGCAGGTCCCAGCCCAGGCCTCTCCGAGGAGGGAGAGAGGGGAAAGGGTGTGCCAGCAGAGTGAGGGATACAGTGAGGCAGCCAAGACCGGGACCTCAGCTGGCCTGAGGTGATCTGGCTGTGTGTTTTAGTGAGATTTAAATTAGGGACTTGCTGTGTTTCCAAATTAGTGGGTTAAAGGTGCTACGTTAGCCAGATTAATTGTGATACCTTGGTATAATTACTGTAAACAATTAAGACCATGGTACTGTATTGTATTGTGCTTGAAATTCTCAAAATTAAGACCACATTTCCCACACATACTTATCGCAAAGAGAATGTTGCTACTTGCTCCACTTGGCACTGGAGGAACAGCGTCCTCTTCCTGTTTTGTGCCATAAAGCAATCTCTCTTTATGCCGCAAAGCAATGCAGATTTCCTACCTAATCCGACCAGGTGGCACACAATGTAAAGTGCAGTGTAGAGCTCAGTAGAGGCTGCCAGTCTCAGAAATGGTCTCATTTGGTTAGGGTAACCAAACTGCTTGCTAATGTCTCAAAGTGAATGCGGTAATGATTTGATAATAACATGCTACACAGCTGCTTGTTAATAAAGAATATCAACGTAGGATCTAAGCAAACAAGGTCGAGCTAAAACAGTTTTCAGTTCAATTCAGTTTATTTCAATTTGAGTCACTTCGACTCGACTCAGCTCAACTCAGTCCAATTCAATACAGTTTACATTAGATCAGTGTGAGGAAAGCACGCTGTTTAAAGCACAGAATATAGAGGAGAGAGCTTAGCAGGCAAAGGCATAGGTATAAATACAGTCTGTGATAGTTTGGTTTATTTGTTTTATAACGAAGCACCAATCTAATCTAATAAGTGATTTGGTGCGCTGTAGTGCCATATCTTTTAACCCAGGCACCGGCATCAGCAATAAAGGGAGGGATTTATGACGGAGGGAAGGCAGAGGCATTACGGCGGAGTGAGAGCCGCTGTCTCGGTTTGAGGGAGGAGCTGATCGCAGTATGAGTGGGAACGTCTGGAGGGGTGAGGTGTGGCTGCGAGGGAGAGAGCGAAAGACGGAGGATGGGAAGGAAGGAAGGAAGGAAGGAGGAGTGGAAAAACACTTAGAGAGATTAAACACAGAGGGATGAGTGAGGACTCTGTTTTTATGTGTGTGTGTGTGTCTGCGAATGTGCTGGCGTGCGTTTGTGTGTTTGTATGTGTGTGTGTGAGAGCGTGTGTGTGTGTGTGTGTGTGTGTGTGCCCATGTGCCTGCGGTGGAGGCCGAGACAGGGTTTTGGATCTGTTTCAGGTCCTGCCTGGCAATCCATTATGGATTAGTGGTGGGTCGGCCCTGTTTTTATTACGTGTGGAATCTATCATTAATGGACATCTAGAGGACTTCATAGGTATTCAATGAGAAAGACATCACTCCACTGTCAGCACTAACACTGTTTGCCTCAGTGGCGCTCAGTGTTGTGGAACCAGGAAACGGTGTTAAACTACTATTATTGGGACAAAGAGTGATACTGGGCCCGGGTTATTCCATTCATCACATGGTGACACCGGCGGGAACACACACACCGATCTACCCGGGTGGGTGGAATTAACAGGAGTGTGGTGAGTGTGTGTGTGTGTGTGTGCATGCGCATGATTGGACCAATGTTAACCCGTTAGAGAGAGACGGAGCGCTGAGTGAACGGTGAAATGAGAGAATGAGGGAAAAGTGAGGAAATCAGAGTAACTGACATGTATGATTAACATACTGTATCTCCCTATTAGACTTCACATGGTTCTTTGTATATGTGCACCTCCACTAAAGCACACACAACATACACACACACGAGGACACACGCAGGCCCAAACGCCCACATAGACACACACACACACACACACACACACAGCCAAACACTACAGTCGTGTAGTTTCTCCCAGTCTGGAGTTTACGGTATGAATATTGCAGTAGGGATACAGGGAAAACGAGAGAGAGAGAGAGAGAGAGAGAGAGAGAGAGAGAGTGGAGAGACTAATACCGTTTATCACCTTCCCCAATGAAGGCAGGGAACAGAAAAGAGAGAGAGAGAGGGTGACAATTCCACCAGGAGAGAGACTGTGTGAGGACGCTCGGGGTGGAAGTCCTTACTATTCAGCGGTGGGAAGAAGCAAAACAAGATGAGTAGGTTTGAGAGAGCTTATCGATCGAGGCCAGACCGAGGCAGAGCGGGGCTAGAAAACTATTAGAAAATACCATCAGGCTGTTTAAAGGAATTGCGTTGGCTAAAGTTTATCACGGCGCATCGTCACCTTTGAGGCTATTGTAGATTGTGACGAGTCATATGCACAGGACCTGGAGGTTTTTCAATTATTTCAACCCATTTGGAATAATGTAACTGTGACCCGAAGCGGTTTACGATGAAGGCGTTATTACAGGAGAGAGCTATAGGACTGAGTGCAGACGGAGGCAAAATGCAGAGCAGGGTGCTTTTTTTTTACCCTTGGATTGCCCTAATTATACAGAGCATTGATTTTACAATGCATCCATGGATTGATTAGAAGAGCCCTCCACCTCCCCTAAGGAAGGAGGGCTTTGCTCTCTGGTCTCCTCCTTTCTGCTCTGCTCTCTTCTCCTCCTCGGCTCTCCGCTCCTTTAATTGCACCTGGTTCCTCTCCTGTCGCGTCCTTTCCTTTCCTTTCCTTTCCTTTCCTTTCCTTTCCTTTCCTTTCTGTTCCTTTCCTTTCCTTTCGGTTCCTTTTAGTTTTCCCTTCCCTTCCATTCCATTCCGTTCCATTCTGTTCCTTTCCTCTCCTTTCCTTTCCTTTCCTTTCCTTTCCTTTTCTTTCCGTTTATCTAGTTTTCCCTTCCATTCCATTCTGTTGCTTTCCTTTCCTTTCCTTTCCTCTCCTTTCCTTTCCTTCCCTTTCCTTTCCTTGTCACCACTCTCCTTGTCTTTTCCCTTCCTTTTATCTAGTTTTCTCTTCCCTTCCATTCCATTCCGTTCCATTCTTTTCCTTTCCTTTCCTTTCCTTTCCTTTCCTTTCCTTTCCTTTCTTTTCCTTTCCTTTCTTTTCTTTCCTTTCCTTGTCGCCACTCTCCTTGTCTTTTCCCTTCCTTGTATCTAGTTTTCCCCTCCCTTCCCTTCCCTTCCGTTCTGTTCTTTCCTTTTCTTTCTGTTCTTTCCTTTCTTTTCCGTTCCATTCTGTTCCTTTCCTTTCTGTTCTTTCCTTTCTTTTCCTTTCCTCTCCTTTCCTCTCCTTTCCTTCCTTTTCCTTTCCTTTCCTTTCCTTTCCATTCTGTTCTTTCCTTTCTGTTCTTTCCTTTCTTTTCCCTTCCTTTCATTTTACATTGCTTTCCCTTCCATTCCATTTGGTTCCTTTCCTTTCCTTTCCTTTCCTTTCCCTGCCACCTCTCTCCTTGTCCCTGTTCTTCACTCTGATACTTTCTGATTGCGCAATTACTCCCAAAGTGAAACCACTGAAATCTGCACCTCCCACTTGACTTTTATGCCTCTTTTACCACTTCTACCTCTCTCTCTCTCTCTCTCTCTCTCTCTCCATCCCGTCTCCCTATCTCTCCGCCTCATCCGTTCTCCCTCTCTTCACCTCCTTCACCCTTCACGCTCCTCCTTAAAAGCCCCGGTTCTCTCTTTTTTCTCCATACCACCTCTCCATCTTCCTCCCCTCTCTCCCTCCCTCCCTCCCTCCCTCCCTCCTTATGTGCAATAAGGTGTTCCTGTCAGAGCGGAGGGAGGGCAGAGGAGAGCGAATATATAATGAAAGACAGAAATGCCGAGATGATGATGTTTATCTTATAATGAAGAGATGAATATAGAGGTACACAGTCGGAGTGGAGGGATCAATCGCTCTGGGCAAGAGGGGAGAGGGGGGGGGGGAAACAGTAGAGCGGGAATGGAGAGAGACGAGTGTGTTTAAAAATCAATTACACAGTAAATATGACACGAGTCAGCAACGACGCCCTCGGGGGAACCCAGGAAATATGTTCCTGCCTGCACGTCCGTAAATCTGCTCTCCCTACAAATGAATTACTAATTTTATGTACGGGAGTGGGAAGAAGGAAAAAAAAAACAGGAATACCCACCCTGTGTGTGTGTGTGTGTGTGTGCTGCTTATGTACACAAACTATAACTCCCACGGGAGAGTATTATTAATTGATGGAGGAGAGTGAAGTTTTTTTTTTTTTTTGCTGAGGGAGAGGAGGGAAGAGCGCAGACCCAGTGTTACCTCTGATCTTTGGGAGTGTCAGCAGGTCGGGAAGCCAAAGGAAAACACTGCGGCAGCCGCCCGCTTTGAACCGGCCTCAAAGATTGACCCGGGGAGGCCGGGAGAAGGGGATGAGAGGACAGAGAGAGAGAGAGAGAGAGAGAGAAAGAGAGGGAGGGAGGGAGGAGGGGGAAGGTGAGGGATAGCCGACCGTAGAGGACGAGAGAGAGGGGATGGGCGGATGTAGAAAGAGCGAGGAGAGAGAAAGGTGGAGACTCATTTAGATTAGCTAACAGGGAGAAATAGAGGGGCGAGAGGACAGAGAATTGAAGACTGAAGGATGATAACAGAAAGAAGGAAAAATTGACTTTTGGAGACAAAGGGGGAGACGAGACGAGAGAGGAACGAATTTGATTTGACATTTCACATCACATTTCACATCACATCAGTTGGAGGCTTCACCTCAGAGCCTTGTGTACATCCAAAATGAATAAAGCGATGTAGCTTAAATGAAAGCAAATACCATACTCATTAAATAAATTAGAAAAAGTTCAAACAAGAAGGCACCACAATATAAAAGATATAAGACCAGAGGGTAAAAACAATATACTGTAATAGTAAAAAAAAAATAACAGGATAAAAGACACACTCACATAAAAGCAAGTCTATAAAAACAGGCTTTAAGAAGTGATTTAAAAGATGGCAGTGATTCTGCTAGCCTAAGCTCAGGCAGGTTGTGTCCGGAGCCTGAGGGGGCCGGAATGATTTAGATTAACTAACAACTGCAAGACTGACTGTTAAAACAATTTCAAAGCCGACTTATATGGTCTGAAGGCTGCGCTTGACACGCTCGGTTTGAAGCTGTATAGCCCAGTAAATCATTAGCACCATCATCGCTGCATCTCCTCACTCACATTAATATGTAAGCGCCATTGCGGGTCCGCGCAAGAAAAAAAAACGACACACACACAAACACACTGCCACTCACCAAAATTTGCTTTTTCACCAGCTCTGCATTTCCCCTAGTCTTAATTTGGGTGGGTAGGTGGGGGTGGGGGGGGGTGGGGGGTGGGGGGGTGGCTGTGGGGGGGCAGGGCTGCAGTATCGGGTCCGGCCCTAATGAAGAGCATTGATCCTTGTTGGGTTATGAGCAGGCTTTAGTGGCCGTGTTGAGATGTTAATAAGCCTTGCCTTATTCCGGTGGAGCTTTAATTAGCCTGTTGGAAATGTGCTTACGGGGCGCACTGTCACTCTGTCGTGGCACACATTGCTGAACACACACAGACACACACACACACACTCACACACACACACACACTCGCACACACAGCCTCGCTCGCACAGAAGAGGTCGCGCTCATGCAAACGTGCACAAGGGCAGGCACACAAATATGTACACACACACACAGGCATACACACATACACATACAGTCACTCATTTCACGGACCGCTGAGATGGGGATCAAGACAACATCCTTCGTTCATTCAATTAATAGTTTCATTAGCGAGTCAGGCGGTGTGAACTTATTTACTCCTGCCACCCACCGCCCACCCACACACTCGTCTTCATCTGCAGCCACACTCTCTGCGCTTTCATTCTTTTGTCTTCATCTGCATCATCCTCTTTCTAAAACTACGGGCCAGGGACCAAGTCCAGCCTGTTCCTGGTGATAGAGTGTTAGTACATTTGTATTGGTCTAGGTCCCAGGGTGAGATTTTCTTTTTTTTATTTGGCTCCCTGGCTTAGAAAAGTTTAAGAATCCTTTAAGAGTTGCATCAGCCTGTCTGTCAAGTGCTTAGTCCAGCCGCCAGCTCATCCTGACCCTTGGTCCCTGCCAAATTATTTTTTCCTCATCTAGAACCCAGACAATTAGTCACCTGGGGCCTCATTTAAATAAAAAATCTATTTGACGTCATCCTTAATTACAGATAGAAGATAAGTTTTAACAAAAATGGCAAACAAAGTAAAGTTCTACCAGCATTCACTGAACAGTGTTACAAATTAGTTTTAGCACTGAATATGTCACAGTAACGAGAAGAAAAAACAAATGCATTTGCCACTGATAGCGGCATCAAGATCAATTACTCACAAATCTGCAACAAAGGTAACAAGTGTTACCTCATTTATTTTTTATAAATGACAACAACTTTGAATTGGACTGATGCAAAGCTTGTGTGTAAGAACCTTTCCTAATGAGGCCCCCAGTCACTCCATCCCCCATTCATCATCTACAGATGAAGCCATAGTAAAAGTCACACTTCTGTGCTTGCTGCACTGTTGCCGCATTGACCTTCGACTCGGAATAGTGTGTAATAACCCTCTGTAGTGCTAATGCAGGACGGATGCCAGGTGAAGGCTCTTCTACCAGACTGTACGTCCAACCAACAACACACACCAACACACTCATCCTCATTCAAAGCCTTCTTCAGATTGTCTCCGCTCAAACACTCTGTGATACTCATTCACATTATCATCCTCATATATCATCACCCAGACTGTCAATACACTGTTCCCTCACATTTCCATCACTTTGAACAACAGTGTAGACAAAACAGCCTCATTAAGAGACACAACAGAAAGGATGAAAACTTCTTTTTTCTCTCTCTCCATTACAGTAATCAGACACTGGAATATCTAGTCAGATCCTCCAAGGAGCATGTAGCGGGGGAGAGGGGGAGAGTTTTGCCTCCATGACCATCCATTACCACCAATTCAAAATCTATTCATTCTATTCATAATTCTGAAACCGTGTCAATCTGAGACTGGATAAAAAAAAAATGCTTTATTGTAAGTCGCTCTGGACAAAAGCGTCTGCTAAATGACATAATGTAATGTAATGTTTTCGTCCGACAGCGGTGGAGCCGTCGTCCTGCCAGATAAAAGGCTGCTGTAACTCTCAGCAGAGATCAATGAGCCGAGGCCCTTTTACCAGAAGCACACGGCTCCTCTAGTCTCAGCAGACTGACTGACTGACTGACTGACTGACCACCGGCTGCTCCATCCAGTCTGAGGGACCCAGAGGTCTCAGGATGATGGGAAAACAGAGTAAACAATCAGGGCAGCTTGGAGAAATGTGTGGTCTCATGCTTGTGTGAGTGTGTGTTTAAGTGTCTGCCCGTCTGTCTGTCTCTGCGCACGCATGTACGCAGATATCTGTGTGTTTAAGCGCGTTCGTGTGTGTCTGTCTCCGTGTGTGTGTGTGTGTGTGTGTCTGTCCCGCCTCCCTCAGGACAGGAGATAGAGGGATGTTCTCCACTGCCGCCCGCTCACTGGGGACACTCTGTAAAACACAGAGCAGCAGTCTGTTCATCAATGTCACCGACTCAGGCTATCACTAACCCGGGCCCTCTCCTCTCCTCCGCGGTCACGGGCTGTTGACCCACCGCTGGGGCAAGACAAGCCTGGGTTAGGGCAGAAGCGTGTGTGGGTGTGGGTGTGGGTGGGGGGTGGGGATGGGGAGGGGTGTAGCGGCTGCGTCGGCACCCCATGACACGTCAAGCTGTCTGTAATTACCAGAAGCTGAATGATGGGCTGTAACTCATCATCTGTGCATCACAGGAGAGCAGCGTTTGTGCCTATGCTGCAGAAAATATCCATTTTAACAAGTCATGGAATCTAGTATTGAGTCTTAAAATCTCTTCTTTTTTTTCACACAAGTGAAAAAATCTGCCTATGGGATGAGATCATTTTTATTTGTTTCCAATGTAATTCAGGAATTGTATTGAATCGAGTGTCATTTTCTTGATACTTGTGGACTGGTCTGCCTTATTCTGCTTCATTCCAACATATTGACACTAAGTTTCTCTGATTAAAAATCAAACTGCGTTGGAAACAAGTGGAATTATCTCTTTCACTTTTTTTTTAATGAAAAATATTTTTTTTCAAAATATGATACTAAATGACTTCTTAAGATCAATACTTTTTGTAGTGTATCTTTGAATTTGTATTTATATGTGAACATATGTGTGTGTGCCGTGCATGCATGCATTAGTAGATGTGTTTATTCCATATAGAAACACATATCCAAGTTAGGGTCAAATACAGGATGAGCTGTTTCTATGCGTCTTCATATCCTTGTATATGTGAATGAACATAATTTTCCAAGCATTAGGTCTACAATAGAACTTACACAGACAGCACAAACAGTAGTAAAGGGATTCAGGTGTTTGTTTGCTATTTACGTACCTCGGTATCTTCAATTTATAATTTTTTATGATTCTAATAATGAGGGTATGAGGTCATGCTGTCCAAGAGTGGCAGGGTTGCATCATAGTTAAAGAGACAGCCACTCAACCAAAGTATTAGACCTCCTCCGTCAAAATGCCCTTGAGCAAGACAGTGAACCCCTACCAGCTCCAGGTGCTGCTCCGTATCTGAACCTGACCTTTGACCTCGCTGTGGAGGGGGGCGAGTGAAAAGATAACTTCCCTCCAGGGATCAACAAAGAACCACATTATCCTGGCTATTAAATGGGATCTGGTGTTTTATACAGCATGTACCACTTCGTAAATGGAAACTTAAGTATCTTGAATGATACTGGAATATTAATGTGCGTGAAAACCCTCTCAGTGAGGGTGTCCCTGCCTGCATATGCAGTGTACTTTACACCTCTTGGTCTGGTCCCAGGCCCACAATGGTCTTGTTGCTGTTGATGTGCTGACCTCAGTGCTGTCCAAGAATAGACACCTGGGTAGGACCCCTAGAGCCACATTATAATAAACAGCATGGGGATCTCTAGGACACTGTGCACGCAAACCTCCTGTCTGTCTGCTTCTCTCTCTCTCTCTCTCTCTCTCTCTCTCTCTCTCTCTCTCTCTCTCTCTCTCTCTCTCTCTCTCTCTCTCTCTCTCTCTCTCCCTATAACAAGCTCAAATTTCCCTCATGCAGAAACTCCCTGTAGTCAAAAACAGCTTTGGACAGCAAACCTGAACGGCCCAGGGCTGCAAGGACACGCTGCTCAAAATTGGATGAAGCATTTATTAATAGACAGTGAGTTTGTCTATGTATGCACTATAGTATACTGTGGCTGTACACAAATTGCTTACAATTCCGGGAGAATTGTAGATATAAGGCAAAGATATGATTACATGAAATAATAAATTACATTTTGCTATGTCTAGTAAATTGCCCAGCTTCAGTAAAAAATGCATTTCTCTCTCTCTCACACACACACACACACACACACACTCACTCGGACTCACTCTCTATCTTTCCATCTCACACACACACACACACACACGCACACCTGAGTGGGGTGCCGTAGTGCCTCGGAGGCCCACTTAGTGGCTGTGTGGATTTGATGAGAAGGGCCTTTTGCTTTATTTAGTGAAGTGCTGCCTAATATGATTATGGTCAGCACGCGCCCTGTTCTCCCTCACATAGGAGAACACACTGGGAGCTATTACTGAAGTCCCCGATGACCGACCCCTTCCTGGAGAGAGAGAGAGACTGAGAGAGAGACAGAGAGAGAGAGAGAGGACAGAGGAAACACTCTAATATGTAATAGGGAACTAAGCAGAAAACCTGTTATTTGCAGAGAATGTATAAAACATCTTCAAGAAAACATTTGACCTGTTCAGGCATAACAAATACGCAAGTCTGCATTCAGGCATAACTGATCATCTGTCATTGTCCCGCAGAGGTCAAATTTAATAGGATATTGGCAGTCAGCAGCCTTGATGTCAACGACCAATGGAGAGACAGCATTACGCATTAAAATACGGCTACAAAGCTCGGCCGTACGGTATATCATCATAGACACTATTGTTCATATTACATAGTGACAAACAAATCACCCAGGATGGTTTTACAAGTGTAAGGCTTATCAAAGCACTCTCAGGACTTGTATAATATGGATTACCAGCATAGCATCCGCTCAGAAATTGGATAGTCGTAATTTACCAAGGTTAAGTAGTGCTACGTATGTCGTTGAGAGTAAACAGACGATTAATTCTGAATGATGTCCGCCAGCAGGAATTCCTCAAAAAACAGCAATTACTTTTAATCAGAGCTGCTTAGATGAGTATTATACTAATGCAAAGATGCAAGAACAACGTCCAGAAACATTACAGACAGCAAAAATGTTTGTTTTCTCAAATATATGTCTTAGAAATGGATAGAACTGAAAACTACTGTCTACTGTAAATGAAAACAAAGTGTGATATCTTAAAAACTTGCAGTAACATAGTCTAAACTGTCTATTTGTCTTGATACAGTGTACAATGTTTCCAGTCCAGTTTCCATCTTCACACTGTTTCATTCCAAAAAGCTGTCTATTTTAGATGAACCATTGTCACCTCTTGTTCATTGATTTCCACATTACAGAATGGCAAATCCTCTGACATTTTGACTTTAATAGAATTCAATAGTGAGTTGAACTTTCAGGCCAGCTCCCTGTTTGCAGAAGCTTTATTTCTCAAATCGTGAATATCTTATTTTGGAATGATCCTCTCTCTCAGACGTCTTGCTCCAACTGAACTACATGAGGAGTTTCTTTCCAAAAGGAGATATCCACCATTTGAACACAAGGACACTTCCTCTAACAAAATGACGGCTGGTATTAAAGTTAAGTCCACTATTAAAGTTAAGTTCAATTAAAGTCGTCTTAAGACCTTTACTTACAAAACAGTTCTGTTGTTTAGGATAGGATCATCTGTGATTTTGAAATATTGGCTGATGAAATTTAGGAAGCAAAATATTTCCAAAATGTATATATAGCATGTTGGAATGAAACCCTTCTGAGGGAAAATTGAGAGGCAACATCACTTTACCTCTCCGCCATCCTTTAACTGTGAGTAAATGGAGCACTGGCCTGTAGTATCAGTAAACACACAGTAGTGTTGGATCTGAACATTGAGTCCAGAGAAGCTACTGTGTCTTGACTGCAGTCTCTCAGCCCTAGACGCAGTGCAGGGACCGCTCTGTCACAGCCACTGATGGGAATGTCTATACTGCCCCCTTCTGATCATTCTCTGTAAAGCACCGCCTGCACAGTGTGCACAAAAACTCACCATTAAGTGTGTTACAAGTAAGGATTGAGGTTGAAAAAAATCATTAAAACAACTAAATCTAATTTAAGAACTAAATTTAATGAATTTGTAGGGCAGAAACTCTGATATCAGACAGCTAATATTGCATCTTGGCCAAAAAAAAAGCCATGAAAGCCACAATTTGAAAGCCCAAATTTGCGTTGTTTGCGTTGATTGCATTGTCTCTGTTTGTCTGCGTGTGTGTGTGTGTGTGTGTGTGTGTGTGTGTGTGTGTGTGTGTGTGTGCTAGCGATAAGAGAAGCCAACGGTCAGCATAATTACCCAGGTAAAGCTGATGCAGGTGATAGCTCTTGCATAACCTCAGCTAATGATTAGAGGGTGGCTCTACAAACAGGCCAAAATCCCCAACACTCAGTGCTCAACCCTTTCTACACACGCTTTACAAACACATATACTTTAGTCATAATTGTATGGTCATTTATTCGTAATTTCTTCACAATCTGCTCCTCTGCAACATTTGCATACAATTTAAATTTTTACTTGTTTTACAATCTGCTCCTTTGGAACATTTGCATATAGGTTTTTATCATTACTGTATTGTTAAATCTGTCATTATGTTTTCATGTTTCTGCTTTTACTGATATGCCATGTGACTGTTTTCTGTCCCATGCAAAGTTTTCTGAATCTCAAGCTGTCATACGCTCTATGAAACCAGGGAGGGGTTAGAGATGGGACACTGGGCACAGTGTTATTGTGAGAACCTCATGAAGCATATTTGATTTTGGAGATCATTTTGCAGTGTTATAGGGTTCAACTCAGCCGTTTCTCCTATCAAACTTCCTTTCCCCAATTAGATTTCGCTTTTGTCAGAGAACCTGTGTCTGTAGGGCCGGTCTTTTCATGGCTAGACCATATTCAAATAGTGAAGGGAAATTTTTGAACGGAGCCAAATGGTGTGTGTGTGAGTGTGACACTGTGCGTGTGTGGCTGAGTGTGTGCTTGTTCTGTATGAGGTTGTCAAGGTCAGTCAGGCTATTGCAAGTATTTCCCAGTCTGCTATCAGCTTTGTGTGTGTATTTGTGTGCATGTGTGTGAGTCTGCATGTGTCTGTGTGCACATGTATGCGTGTTACAAAAATGTGTGTGTTTGTGTGTGTGTGTGTGTCCGTGCCTGCCTGTGTGTCCGTGCATGAATGCATATGTTTACATTTGTGCATGTGTGCATGCTTACACACTTCACTGTGTCTACGTGCATTAGGTGAACTTGCAGCGTTGCTTTATACCGCAACCTTACTTTTGTCTGGAATGGACGAGAGGTGGCGTGTTGTGCAAGAGAAAGGAGGGAGTAGACAAGGAAAAAAGGAGGTATGGAAGGAGTTAGAAAGAGACATTTAAGTATAAAGGAAAGGAGGAAGTAGGAGAAAAAGAGATATGAAGAGATATGGTGGGAATAGAGATGCAGCCATCCTGCTTTTAACTGGTATATCTGAAGTAGTGGTTCTTATTTAGTCATCAGAAAGCTAGTGGAATGATATGGCAACCAGTTGATTGGGTGACATGAGTTTCGTGCTGCAAAATCATTATTCAGCAGCACCAGTGAAAGAGACATCCAGAATCAATGGGGGACGTCTACAATGGTTGCCGCTGTTTAACAGAGGAGATTGGATGGAGTGGATAAGGGAGACTGAATAAAAGAGGGAGTGTAATATAAGAGGAAGGTGGGAGTGGACGAGGGGGTAAAAAAGGAGGTATGGAGGATGTATGGCGAGGTGAGCGAGGTAAAAGTGCTTACCTGGGCATTCCAACAGCTCTCCAGCAGGCAGGGAGACAGACAAATGTGTCGAGCGGCATTTACTCAAGATAAGAGCTGGTCTGATACGGACACCCGGGACCTGCGGCCCTGCCTCTCTGTTTGTCTGCACGGCACTTCAGGCCAGGTGTGGGCTGTTGTTCTATGGTGGCTCAACGAGGCAGCCTGTCTGCCAAGGAAGTGCGCGCTGTTTTGGCTCCACTGAAACTGTTGCGGATATTTGTGATTTTATTACGGTTCAGTCAGAGGTTTGTTCATCTGTGACGGTGCAACAAGGGGCTTTACGCTGCCTTGTGAGTCTGCCAAGGAGGTGCAAGTTGTGGCTCTACTGAAATGATTGTAACTAGTGTGTCTTGTGATGATGGAAAAGAGAATTTGAAATTTTTTAAAGGTGCTACATGTGGCATTTAAACATCAATAAATCACTACCACATTCATTTTGAGACATTAATATGATTAAACAAATGAAACCATCACAGAGAAGACACTACTGGCCTCTACACTGCATTTTACATTGTGTGGCACTGAGTAGGATTTTGCATAACAATACCACTGGTGTGAGATACCAACGTCTCCACCATGGTCTCATGTCATAATTATACCAAGGTATCACAATTCATTTAACAATGATATACTGATGTTTAAAAATGCATGTAGCGCCTGTAATGAGCACGTTAGGATGAGTGACTTGATGGCCTTTCCAAGACAAATATTTAGTTTGTTAGATTATCTTTTTTTTTTGGTAAGTCAAAGTGAAATAAATATTGGTGCTTTGCCTGATGAAGACAGTTTCTAAACATTGTGAATGGTGGACTGGTGGACTCTGATGCAAAGTCCATCCAACACGGCTCTTCACTATGCAGCAGTTCAACTGTTCTTCCTACAGGTCACATCCAGCCGTCACAGTCTGTTTACACGCTCAGTGATTAAAAAGACAATATTTGCTGTTAACTATATCACTTTGCAGATGTGTTAGAAAATTCCTTCTATTTTTAGACATTCCAACCAATAGTTGATCATTAAGTGATTTATCTCCCCTATCAATATTATAGCACAATATCTTTTACACATATTCAACCTCTTTATTCAACATATACTTGAAATGAACTTATGACTCATCTGCTCTTGTCATGTACTTGTCTTCAGTACATGACACACTCTTTCTTATCTTTTCAAAACAACAGATTTCCTTCGCAACCTAATTTGCAACCAAACAAGTGTTATGACAGCACAGTCAGATGAGCGATCACATGCTCATCTGTACATAAACATCAGTCAATAATCCTGCACACACACACACACACACACACACACACTGTTATGGCAATCCCCTGCGTCTTTAGCTCATCTCCTGTGGGTTGTGTTTGTACTGTTTGACCTGTGCTCTCCACCTCAGTGACCAGAGAGAGCACAGGCAGCCTACTTGGATCAATCCCACCATCGATGAGTAACACTGCAGACCCACCAGCCCATCCTCACATTCACACCATGGT
Organism: Centroberyx gerrardi; assembly: GCF_048128805.1. Lineage (NCBI taxonomy): Eukaryota > Metazoa > Chordata > Actinopteri > Beryciformes > Berycidae > Centroberyx > Centroberyx gerrardi. The sequence goes on along the minus strand of NC_136010.1, from coordinate 22,960,180 downwards.
GAGCCTGAGCATAAAAATCATCATGAACACATGGAAATAGCAACATTGGCACCAAACACACAAACACAAGCACTGAAACTTACCCATAGGTCTCTCTCTCTCTCTCTCTCACACACACACACACACGCACAGTCTCCTCCCACTGCCAATGTTGTATGTTTGCCACCAGCCAGTGTGACAGCTGGTTGCGAGGCTCCGTGTTGTGCGATGGAGCCGCGGGTAAATGATCTGTGTAAATTGGCCTTTTATGGGACTGTGGGGGAAGATGTTTCACACCCTATTTAACTCGCCCATCGTTGTTTGGGCAAAAAAAGGCTCAATTTGCAGGAGATTAAGTGGGAAAATGATAAGGAACAGTGATTCAATATTACAAGGTAGTACTCGCAGCACAGAGAGAGTAAGCAGAGGACGATGGACAGGAACAGGCAGGCAGTTGTGGAATTACGAAATCTCAATCCAGTGATATTTTTGTAAAGCAGAATGGAAATTTAGGCAATTTTCAGTTACTAGAACAGAAAAAGCATGTTTCTTTTGAGACTATTACATTATAATCTTTAGTTGGCGTGAAACAAAACAGCTGTGAACTCACTAAGGTTTTTTTATTTTCTTTCTCCCACTCGCTATAGTTCCCATACTGTATGCCTAAACAAGTAAAAACTACCTTTTGCGCAAGTTTCATGCTTGCCAGCTCTGAGCGTCTTATGTAATACAATCAAATCATCAATAACAGCTCACTACTACATCTCTATACATCATCAAAAAAAGGATTAAGCCACTTACAACGAAGAAGTCCAACAAACAACAAAACCTAAATCAAACAATCCTTTCTTCCCCTGTTGACATGACTTCCTTATCAGGAAACCAGGGAACTTGAATATTGTACTAGCTAGCAAAATGCTTCCACAAGCAATCTGAATTGTAGAAAAATGTGAAAAGGAAAAAGCAATCTTCCAACTGAAACACAGCAGGAGCAGGAGCAGTATGTTACTGGCCATGAGCTGGCCTGTAAAGGTTATTACCACAGGCATTTCAGACATGGCAGTTTATTAAGGACCTAATGAAAATCCTACAGCCTGTTAGCAACATCAGCACATGTATAAAAAGGCTATGGTCTAGTTTCTTCTGTTGCATTGAGTAGATACATGATTGTAGAGGGCTGAGCTCTGAAAGATGGTATATTTTTTCTTCTTTGCCCCCTCCCTCTTTGTCCTCACAGGTAATCAGGTCGTGTCCATCAACCTTCAACAATAGCTTTGGGCAGCTTTACACAGACACTTTGAAACAACAGATCTAAAATGTGAGAGTCCACACCTCAAGAGAACTGAATGACTTCTCATTTAGTCACCAGGTCAACAGAATAAAAAGGCACAATTACAATTTGTTTTCCTGTTAATGTTGAATGTAATATCAGCATTATTGATACACACAGACCATCCAGGAACTTGCAAGGTACAACTAACTTGATACCGGTCTCCCTGGATGCTTGATTACCTTTGAATGTCTGTGCTGACAGTGGAGGCAGATACAAATATATAAGGTAACAAAAACACACAATTGATACTTAGAATTGGTTTGCCAACAGTCTAAAAATATGTGGTTTGGGTAGAAATCTACAAGAGTGGAGCTCTCAAGCATGTTCTTTCTGATTCCTGTCCTGTTTTGTTCTGCTTCTCTGTGTGCATCTTCAGAAACAGAATCGGGTCCTTATGTATCTGGTAGGCCGATGTGGTGAAAGTGACAGTACCTGTTACAGGGTAATGGGGTTACAGGCCTTTCTACAGGCCCAGAGGCACTGCACAGCCCCTATGTTATAAAAGAACACTGCACAGTTTGGGTGAGAAAAGTGATTACTGACTGGTGACAATGTAAGCTGTAATGTGATGAAACTGAACACATTTTTCCATCTATCTTTTCAGTGTGTAACCACAATGTGTAGTCAAGACCAGATGTGCATCCATCCCCACCGCCACCACCATTACACACACACACACACACACACACTATCACTCAAGCCCACATAATATGAACTCATGGATTAGCTTGTTCTACCACAGAGTTAAGTGAACTTTATCCCCATGCCAACAAGAGGTGTGTCCACCTCGACTCACACAGGTACAATGGCTTCTCAGAATCACCTTTATTGCTTTTGCCAGGAATTTCCTCCGTTAAATTCATTACATGGCTAATAAACAGGAGAGTGCATTGACCAAACGTGTGTGTGTGTGTACATGTGTCTGTGCATGCCAACACGCACGTCAGCGTTCATGTTTACATGTGTCTACAGACATGTATGAGTACTGTGGTGGCCCCTGCTCTGTGGGGCCCCAGCAGTCCCTCAGCCTCAGCCCGGCAGTAGCAGCAGGACCAGCAGCACAGATAGGGACTGACAGTGTGAAATGAAACACACAGATAGGGAAGTGGCAGCCAGGCAGACAGGAGCCAGTCTCTCATGGGCGCTGGAGATTAGGCTGACTCCTACTTCACATTCCCCAGCAACCAGAGGGGGGGGGGGGGGCATGTGCGAACCCCCTAAATCCTTTCTTCCCCTGTATCTGTTCCTTGTGTACACTGGCATGGGTCTATTAGTCTCTGGTAGAAGTCGACTGAGGGAGAGTTGTAAGAGAAGGGGGAAAAAGTTCACATTTTCGGGATGATGATGAGAGGAGAGGAGAGGAGAGGCCCCTGCCCCCCCGCCCCCCTGTCTGTAGTCTGCTGGAGGTCTGGGAAGGCCTTGGTGTAGAAAAGGATGGCTCATTCCAAAACAAAATATCCACCATTATTATAGAACTTTTGTTCCAATGGGAGATATCAACTATTTTGAAATGAATGCGTTGAAAAGTGGCATATTCTCAAAATGATTGTGAAAGGAAGCACATCTTGGAAATACAGAAAAACTGTCAGCTTTGCTTACAAAATGTAAAACATTTTGAGGCTGGAGTCACCAGTGTTTTTAAAATATTTATTGAAAAACAAGATGTCCAACATGGGATAACATTATTACTGAACCATTTTGTTCCAATGTGAGATATCAACTGTTTGAAGTGAACGCATTGACATGGTACATTCTCAAAAAAAATCATCAAATAATCAAAATGATTGTGAAAGTAAGCACATCTTGGAAATATATAAAATTTCCCAGCTTTGCTTATAAAATGTAAAAAAAAAATTGAGGATGGAGTCACCAGTGTTTTTAAAATATAGACTGAATGAGGTATTTCAGTTAAATTAAAACACTGAAGCAAGCCAGCAAGACTGTTTGTTTATTTGTTTGTTTCTCATATTCCCACCAGTACTGGCATTACTTTCGGTTTCGTTTCTCTTCGCATACTCCTTAGAATGCTGTCAGCAATGTTCAAATGCTAAATCCAGCCACATGTATAGGGATGTTGATAGACATGTCATGCTGCCTCAATATTCCCCATGCTGAAACGGTTCGGCTCTGCTCCCTGTGGCCAGACTCCCCATCTTGTCTCCAGACTCCTCTCTCGGCAGGCCGGTTGCTACCGTGCGTCACATTCTGCTGCCTTTCAAGACCAGAAAAGCCAGGAAGCTCCACACATCACACGCATCCAGCCGCAGAAGACAAACAGGATTTGAACCCACTTCCCACATATGGGAACGCAGCCGTCTGCCGTCAAGCTAAGCGGAGAAATGAACCTTGGATCGTCCCAGATGCCTGTAGTACTGAGCTAAGGAGGGGAAATCAGGCCTGGCGATAGGTGGTATCTGTGCTTTACTCATGTCTAACTGTCGGCTACTCTGTCAGCCTTCTCCTACACCGACATGGGTCCTATCAGATCTATTTGAGCATGTCTTCGCTAACTGGTCATTATGGTTTCGGGGTTGGATTGGTTTGACTTGATAACGCTGTACGTTTTCTCAGTGATGAATGAAGACCGGGACGATGTTATCTGGAGCGATCATAACACAATTTGCACTGCTGACAAGAAATTAGAGAAAAGCCTCTGAAACAAGACCATGGGCACACACACAAACATACACACACACACAGAGACAACTTTAATCTGTCCTTTCATAGACAATAAATACCTTTGGGAAATTCCTAACTTATCTTGCAGGCATGTGTATGTAAAATGAAGATAGAGGCTGAAATTCCATTGGAGTCGAAAGAATGCAGCCGTAAAGGACAGTGGCGTCGCATTAGGGGGGTGATCAAAGTCGAAAGGCATTTCTATCCGGAGACAATGCCTCCCTGGCGGATAGGCCTATCAGTCAGTCCAGAGAAACATTACCAAAAACTGACATAAACAGCAGATATGCGGCCTGCAACGGGAATGCGCCGCATTTGCAGGATCCCAGTTTTTATTGACATAACCACAGACTGACCGGGGGGAGCTGTAATTGTGCCACGGGCCCCCCGACACAGAGCCGCGCGGAACGCCGTGATGGACTGTGCAAATGAGGCTGCGGTGGAGCGGGCCTTCACCGATCACCTCATTCATAAGGTCGCTATCTGACTCCTGTACTGAGAGACGAGAATTACTTCATGCGCTAAAACCACCTCGCTGGCTTTTTCTCCAGGGTGAGAGATTGGGGTTACGGCAGGCGGTGCACAGAGAGTTTATGCTTGGGGGAAATACACAGAAATGGAATGAAATGGCTTGCTGTGTGATCGTTAGACCTAGAGGATGAGGTCACAAGAGGAAGTGCCCATCCTTGTTTGATTGCTACTGAGATAAAATGTTTACTTTACCTGACTTTTCCTTATTTCTTTACCTAGGATTTCTCTATCATATATGGACATTTTAGGGTCACATGTCCCGTCACCATGAATCTGTCTCTGTGTAGACACATTCCTGTGAACACAATGACTCAAGAGTAATGTGAAAATGAAGAGCAACCTCATACTTACACCACAGGTTTGCCCTAAAGAATAGATGATTTGATTAGATTTTGGAGCACCTTGCTGAATAAATTTGCTTATTAATGAGGAAAATGATTTTCTTGAAACTACTATAACTCCTTAATGCTTTAAAGAAACTGAGTTAATATTAATACCACACTTGTGTTATGTGAAGACAAGTATGTTCCCATTGCAATATTTGCTAATTAATCCATTAATTATATGTCATATCATTTTTTTAACAACAGGTAGCAGGAATCAATACATTTACAACTGGTAATGTTTCTTCTATAGTACATAGTGTTGGGAAAGAGTGGGTAGGAATGCAGGTAGGAAGAGGAAGACAGTTGATCTCGTAAATGAGAATATAAGAGAGGTGTGTTTTCCTGTAAGTCAGTTAACTCCAACATCCATAAAGAGGCACACCTTTGTCATTTTACCTGTCTCTCAGCGCGGTGATCCTCGGCCATCTACTTCTATTTGATTTTTCTCGGTGAAAATGGACACTCTATCACAAGAAAGGTGAGTTTGTCACCTGTGGTTGGCTTCAGTTGTTGCTAATTGTTTTTCTACAATGGGGCCACAAGTTAGGTATTTTTGTTGCATTTTACTGGCTCTAAGTGAGTAGTGTATTTAATGAAACATAAATGTTTTCTTGTTTGGACCACCTTTGTAGATAGTTTCGTTTAGTTTAGTCTCCTCCTTGGAGGAAAATCCAGTGTCAATTAAAAATGACATATTATTTGTTGGTACAGTTTTTTGGGAGTGGTATCTTCACCTCTTGCCCTGTTTAGATGATCAAATGTTTTTAGCCAAAATCAAGAGATGGTATTGGGTTTGATGGAGGTGATAGTGGTGATGTTTCAGGTGATGGTGGAGGTTATGATGATCATTAATGGTTATGGTGGTGGTGGTAGCACTGGAGGGTGGGAGAGTGAAGGTATAATGTAGCCAAGGGGGAGAAAGAAAAGTCAGTGACCAGGAATATGTAAGACAGCAAGGCATTTATTTATATTAACACTTCAAATGACCACATACAGTACTTTTATTTGTTTTAGCATCAATTTCAGCTTTCACCAAAAAAAAAAAAAAGATGAAAAGAAGAAGGTAGTAATGTTCTTGTTGTGTCATCAAACCTTCTGATGCATTACCATATTTACATAATTTTTCACGCAGATTTGAGTACTCTGATATCTGGTAATACTTCTGTCAAATCAGTTCAATACAATTTCCCAGATTTGAATGGATTTCAGAAATGAGTTGGATCAGAGTTCAGGTCATCACACAGAGAACAGCCCACAGTTCCTCTTTGCTACAGCATGTAGCTCTACACCTACACATCTCCTATCAAACCAGACAGAACCCCTCCCACATGGCACGTTGGCAGTAGTATAACATGCATGAACAGGGCAAAACTTAAGAAAGGATGAGTTTGTACTTTTATTTCAAAATCATTTAGTTAAGCTGTCAGAGATGTGACGCAGCATGCTGGGTTGTAAATGTAATGAATCATTTTTGCTTCCTTTTCATGACAGCATACCTGGCTATGATGGAACGGTAGAAGAGGGTGAAGGTACAGTAACCAGCCCGAATACTGATTGCCATACAGCTGCTCAGACTGAAATTTGTAATCTTAAAATATATGAAAATGCACATGGCAATTCATCTACTCACTGATGGATGATTGATTGTTGAATGACCTGATGTTTCATTAGTTTATATAAACCATCACTAAACCTGTTGCAGGTACAATCCTTCCCCCTCCCACGCTGTCCAACCCAGCCCGGCCTGAAGCTCAGCCCTCACATCCAAACTGGGAGTAAGTTTCCAAATACATTTTGCACATCATACCCATAACAATAATAAAATAGTAAAATCTATCCGGATACCTGTGGTGATATTCAGAGTATCCTTTAAAGCCTTACTTGTTATCAGTGTCCTACAGAAAAAAAAATGTATAAAGTAACGTAGCTCTGTTGCTCCAAACTAGACACATCATGTGTGAGTGTGTGATTTCATTTTCTGAACCACGTAGAACTCATGGTGTTGTTTTGCAGCATCCCATCTCTTAGCAAAGATGCAGCTCGACAGGCCTTCGTCAAGTACGTGTCAGATAAACGCTTCTTCGGTTCAAGGCCGGCGGAGAATGGCCTGATCACCAACATGGAGGCCTTTAATACATACAGGGTGAGACAGAGACCCACACATGATGACATTAATCATACTGCCTGGTTGTTGTCACACTAGTTGAATATCTCTAAAATTCAGAGGATGCAGTCTGTGAAACTGTTATGATTTTGGTAACCAAAGGCTGAAGTCACCTACTATCCTTTAAAACATGCCTTGATTTGTTTTATTTAAGAGTTCTAGATGTCTAAGTTTGAAATGAAACTCTTCATTTTCAAACAAGATAGTCTGTCAAATGTAGCGGTCCCTCTTGCCTCTTGTAATTTATGTTCTCGCTCTTCTCACTCTGCTTGATTCATGTCTTTCCCTCTTCAGTATTGCCTGGAAACCTTTACCGAGACAAGAAAGACGCAAGTGAATCGATTACCATACTATGGTAAAGTACTTTTTGCATACTTATTTGTTTCTGAGGAAAACAGAGAGGATGGTCAGGTCAGGTGCTGCTTGGATGTCTGGAGGGTCTTTACTCTCTGGAATACGGCTCTTTTAATAGGACCTAAACATTTGCTTTGTTTGCAATAAGCCAATGCATCTATCTTCACATGTAAAGTATGACTGTATGATGTGTTTATGTCAGGTGAGCCAATTGACACCAGTGACCAAACACCACCTGAGCCCTGGGACATTCCAGTTGATGTCCCCGCCTTTTTTAACGATGGGGAGCAAATCCTCAAGATTCCACACACATCATCTGTGAAGGTAGGCTAGTGTAGCCTATTCATTGACCATTTCCCATGGCGGCCATTTTTAACTGTTGGGATGGGAAACTACCCGAAAGATTGGCATGTAGCCTATAGGTCTAAATAAAACTATAATGTTACTAAAACACATAAGTGAGGACTTCAGATAGATAGTGGTCATCAAATTAGCTAGCAATCTCAGGAGCAACAGCTGCAACAACTGCAATTTAGCAGAGAAGTTAGCTAGCTTACTAGCTAGTTAGCTACTAGCTAGTATATTACCGTGAATATATATCCCTCCACAATCCTTGAGATTCATCCCTTTAATATGGCTTTTAGTGGGGAATCTGTGAAATGACAAGTGTTTGTCCAGTTCTTGACGTTTGTATAGCCGCTTTTCCACCGCATGGTACCGGCTCAACTCGCCTCGACTCGACTCTACTCGCTTTTGGTAGTACCACTTGGTTTTCCACTGCAGATAGTACCCCCCCACCCCCCCCACAACTGGTCGTCATAGCGACGCACACTAACGTACTATTCATACGTGAAATTGAGTATGTAGTGCGTTCCAACTGCATAGTATGTAAATTTTGTGTACGCGAGAAATGCCCGGGTGGATGTATACTAGATTAGCAAGAATTTCTGAGTGTGCGGCATGAGTTTACTGGACATACTCAACCGCCCCAAAACGCATTGCGTCTCTTCAGACTGCGGAATGGCGGACTGCGAGGCAGACGGTCTCTGAAAACGTCGCAGCAGATTTACAAACAGGCGTTATTTGGATAAACTGACCACATATTGGGAATCTACATGGTTACTTTCCCGCCTGAAAAAATATTAAAACTTAATAAAGTGACATATTAACAGTCGTAGAGCCAAAATTACAACAGTTTTTAGCCTGCTTTAAAATCCCCGCTATCGCTGCTGGCAATGATGACGATTCTCTCTGACCAATCAGTAGTCTGCAGTGTTTTCACGTCACCTTTTGGTATCGCCTCAGCTCGCTTGGAACCTCGACGGAGGTGCTACCAAAAAAAGTACCAGGTACCAGGTAATATGGTACCTGGTACCTGGTACTTGCCCAATGGAAAACCAAAAAAGGCGAGTAGAGTCGAGTCGAGTTGAGCCGGTACCATGCGGTGGAAAAGCGGCATAAGATGTGCATCTTGGTACACAGTTCAAAATGGCCACCGTGGGAATAAAGGCAGTATAGGCCTAGCTTTCACTCCAAATCACTGATATCAGTTATTCTGTTTGAGTGGAGAGTGGCTGTCAAAGTGTGAAGTCAGCATTTCCCTGGCTCTAACAGAGCTTCGTTTCACCAACAGGACTGCATTCACTGTGATTTCATGGGAAAAGTGCGCTGCATTCACTGTTCCGGCCATGGTAAAGTAAGTGACCACTGAAGGCTTCGACAGAGGAGACCCACAGACAGCTGGTCTGGCTCATGCTTTGCCTGTTCTCATATCTCTTATAGAGACAATGCTATGGATGCGGCGGGCGCGGCGTTCACAGAACTGCTAGCAATACGCGTACCTGCATCCTCTGTGGCGGAGGTGGGAGGATGAGGTAAGTCTGCTTTGTTTTTGTTTCTTTTTTTGTTTTCTTTTATCCAAACCTTTGAATCTGTATCACGATAGCATGATAAGGTGTGAGCTGTTTGACATAAAATGCTACATGACCTGTATATTATGTGACCCCTTTGTTTTTGTTTTTGTTTTTGTCTCACAGGTGTTTGGGTTGCTCTGGCTCGGGCAAGACCAGATGTGGTAAATGTTTGGGCAAGCGTAAGATCGTGGTCTCGCTCAGCGTCATTGTCAGATGGTTAGCGTTGTTGGTTTGTTATTTCAAAAATGTGTCAGAGCTGTAATGCCTTTTCTTTTTTGTGGTCAAAACTTTGAGTCAAAAGCCTTCATGATGTGTCAAACCTGTTTATGGCCAAATGTAGTTTGACTTTCGCATAGCAGAATCAGAATCACTTTATAATAAAACATAATAAATGTGGCCATGGCGTATATCAACAAGTAATGCATTAAAATAGAGACACACATCTTACACAGCCAACAGCCTCACATTCATGCAGGGGAAAGTGTAAGTCATACAACAGACAGTAGACTGTATACATCACTCTACATGTATACATCTACACTACCAGTCAAAAGTTTGGACACACCACATTTTTCTTATTTTTACTATTTTTCCACATTTTAGAGTAATAGTAAAGACATCAAAACTATCAAATAACACAAATGGAATTATGCAGTAGCAAAAGAGTGTTAAACAAATCAAAACTATCTTATATTTTAGATTCTTTAAAGTAGCCGCCCTTTGCCTTGATGGAAAGACAAATGCTTTTTTTTTTTTTGAACAAAGTGTTTATTTCTACTTATGCACGTTTTAATTGTACACAGCTACTTTGAAAGACAAAGGCTTTGGAAACAAATTCATATATTGGCATCAACTTCACTATTTATATTTATCTAAGACAGTGATTCTCAACCTTTTTCATATCAAGGACCCTAATTTAGTACAAATTAGGGAGACGGACCCCCATTTGATGAGATTTTGTCTCTTGGACCCAAATCTGAGAATATTTTTATTGTTAGATATGATGTTGTCCAGAATTCCATGACTATCTGTATTGTAGGTAGAGAGATAACAGAGAAACTATGATATTCTTCTACATTCTCTAATTGTGTTAACTTCTTGTAAATCAAATAATGGTGAAGTTTAACAATTCATCAATTTGCTGGGGACCCCCTGGAACCCACTCAAGGACCCCTGGTGGTCCCCGGACCCCATGTTGAGAACCACTGATCTAAGAAACAAATTTCAAGCATTTAAGCAGAAGCCTTTAGATCAAAATAGCTTTAAGAGAATGGAAAAACATAGAGCATTCAATCAGGTGTGTCCAAACTTTTGACTGGTAGTGTATATTCTGCATTTCCTACAGGACTACCAACAAAGAAGAATACACAGTGGACCAGTCCAGTGGTTTAATGATGGGCAAACTGGACGAGGTGCCTGGAAAGGAGCTGTTCACAGACTCTGACATCATGGTAAAAACAAATAGGAAAAAAAAACAAGGTATTTATCTGCTTAAAAAAGACAACCTTTTTTTTAACCTCTTTGATGTGTGATGCAGGTTCACCCAGTTGTGAGTTTCCCAGAGCCGACAGTGGTGGCGACCTCAGAAAGGCTAGTGAGGGAGCACCAAGCCAAGTATTCTCAAACTTCAAACATTCTGCAGCAGGTAGGGAGGTTTCGCAAAGCCTCTGTGTTTCTACTAAAGCCCCACACACAGCACACACACTGGAATCTGTTCCCCTTGTTGACTCACTCTCTCTCTCTCTCTCTGTCTCTCTCTGCAGCGTCAAACCATAGAGTTGCTTCCCATTACCAAGGTGACCTACGAATGGAGGGGAAAGCCACATGTGTTCTTTGTGTATGGGACCGACCTCAAAGTCAGTGCTGTTGATTACCCTGCTGCCTGCTGCTGCTGCAGCTGCACAGTGATGTAGCTGAGCCGGGGCTGCAGCCTCATGCTGCACAGGAATTATAGGCTGCATGTTTTAATGGAAGATCACTTGCAGTTCATGTATTGAAATTGTTTTTTTGTATGTGATTGATGGCTATGACGTGTGACATGTCATGCTGGTGATGTACTGCGGGTTGTGGAAATGCTTTTTGTAATGAGATAATTACAGTCGATCAACATGTATGTATGTATCTCTCTGTCTCTCTCTCTCTCTCTCTCTCTCTCTATCTATCTATCTATCTATCTATCTATCTATCTATCTATCTATCTATCTATCTATCTATATCCTCATTTGTAAACATTTCAGAATAATTTAATATTATGTTGTTTCAATTTCCAGATGATATAATTTAATGTTGATAGTGTGAAAGTTGTCACATGATAATAAAAAGAGTTAATGACATTTTAACACCCTAATCACTGAAATAAGGTCTATTTGGAGATGATATCCTAACCTGTTTTGGGATGTGCAAGAGGCTATAAATCTGTAGGTGATGTAGCTGCAATTATGATTAGAATGGTGCCAAGATAAGGAGGCTGATTTATCTCACTAGCCTACAAGAGTCTAGCTCTAATCATTATAGTTTAAATTGTTCAGATTAAGAGTTACCTGCAGTGATAAACATATGTTTGTTATTTGAGAAAATTTGCATGACTGTCTGTATAGCCTGTGTAGCTTTGCAGGCGTATTAACATTTCTCAGTAACCCCAGGCTATGTATATTCAGACAAGAAAGGTGATTGTGCCAACTGTTGGAATTAGGCCAACAACTCAAACACATTGGATCTAATAATTTTCATTCCCTAATTGTATAATTCACTTCCAATGACCGCATACACTCACACCAAAAAAGTAAAAAGTTTAAACGGGGGAAAGTTTTCTTTGTTTGTTTCTTTTATGTATTTTTTTTGTACAAAATTTCATATTTGTAAAATATTGTTGTTTTACAAAAACATATTTGAACTGTTTTTTTCCTGAAAAGCGTAAAGGTTATTTGCAGTAAAAGTAAAAGGTGATAATTTACATGTTGACTTCTCTGTTTTACTTCAAGTGACAATTTACTGTGGGACTTTTCAGTGGCCTATTTTTTAAATAGCCTAATAACAACATTATTTAATAACATTAAAATCACATAGACTTGCATTACGATCTCTGTCACTAAAATTGGTTGACACGAAATTATATGCAAAAGCTATAAATTTGGGGCGACTGAAGCCGTTTCACAAATCGTCATCAAGTGGTTGGCCATTAAAAGGTGAAGAGACGCAGACAGACGGGCGACTGCACTCATCTTTGATTAAGATGGACGGATGTAGAAAACAGAGAGATTAATCACTGGACCTTCCGCTCAGATGAGGCAAAAAGCGATCTTAATATAATGTTATTATTCTGCTTAAAACCTTGAGAGACAGAAAAGAGAAATCAGAAGAAATTCAAACTTTGTGAGGAGATATTCAACTATCATGAGAATAAGTCGTCTCATCTTGTAGCTAAATACAGTTTCAAAGATGACTTATATGTTATTTCACAAATATACAAGAGGCCGGTCATTTTTCTGAAGGAGCGTGTTGTTTTAATCAGGCCTCTCATGTTTGCCATGAGACAACAAACACATTAGTTTTCATTCTTTCGTGTTTAAAAATTACCATCATAAGATATTATGGTATGTTGTAAATTGTAGCTTAATGATAAGGACAGGCTTATAGACCTATAACTATGGGCCGATAGTTATTGAAAATGCTCTAGCCTATTTAGCGGATTTCTAGCTGATTTTAAAAATAAATACAAAGGTGATTTCGCAAATATGCAGAAATTAACTAATGATTCCTACGTTGCTGATTTTTATCATCAGATTAGAATATTGCCATTATAATGGCAATATTCTAATCTGAATATAGAAGAATATTGCCATTATAATGGCAATATTCTAATCTGGGCTACAGCCCACAATATTGTAGTACTTTATTGTATCTTTTTTTCCCACGGCCTATATTGTACCCAGAAATTTTCTACAGAAATAGCTGTTTTTATTTTATTTTATTTTATTTTATTGTATATTATTTTTTATTATTTTATTTCATCTCCGAATCAATATCTCAACATGATCAACATCTGGCGCGCTGCTGAGGTTATTCAGCATGATAATCATATCTTCATAACTCCACGGTGCCACATCATTAGCAGCGGCGGCCTCGTGCTGCAGGACAACATTAAGCCTTGCTGTAATTATTGTTGTTTCACCAGGTTATTGGTCGTATTTCTTATCGGATTTCTGCTTTTACAGAGAACTCGTAGAGATTTATCTCACCATAAAACCGTACATAACTTTCTCTTTCGAGGATCGGTCATTTTACTGCAACGTGTGTTTTCATGAGTTGAGTTAACGGCTCCTTACAAGCACCACTGATATATACCCACTATTATAAAATGGTGGAGATTGGTCTATTTGTTATATTATAGTCGCTTTAATATGCATAGAAGTTATTTAGGCTCAGTTTGACTATTAGAATTTGGATTTTAATTTTTGACAAATGATAACAGGAGGAATGGAGACGGAAGTTTGGCCTGTAATTGTTAATTTCTAAATTAAGTGTTGTTGTTTAATCCAGTGATGTGGTAAATTTAAAGATGGGTGATCATCATAAGGCAAACAACCACCGATATAAAACTCAATTATAATTTCAGAAAAGCGTTTATTTAGGCCTATGTCCCTCTCCTTAAAATGCCCTATCTTCCTATAACTTGAGCTACATCAGTTTGATACTATTTACTATGATGTACACTATGAATTTATGTAAAAACGAAGAAAAAGAAGATTTATGTCAGCTCTAAAAAGGTGAGTACGCTCTATTCCGTATATAAAACTGAGTCGGCCTACTGGATGAACTGAAGTTAGTTGGGTTTACTCTCCATATGCTTCTAAATCTGTCCAAACCGCTGCGGCTGCCTTCTTTCTAGTGAAACATGAACTCTGATCGACTCTAAAACATTAAAAGGTGCACTACAGGTGCCATTAAAGCTGGTACTCACGTCCCCTCACCCGCCACCCCCACCCTCGGGCCCCTCTCCTCCCCTCTCCGGCACCCAGGGGCCCTCCCTCCCTCCCTACCTACCTCGGAGCAGCGGGCTGCGTCACGTGTTTCTCTCCCATACAAATTTTCCAGTAGGGGAGCGAATAGGAGCACACTCATATCAGCAATTATCAGCGACAGTAACTATCTCCAGATATACCGGCAGGAAGAGAGAGGCTGCAATCGTCCCGAGCTTGCTTTTATTTTTCTCCGAGCACTGCGCGCAACTTTTACGCATGAACCAGAGTTGGGGATATTTGGAGAGGCTCCACGGTGTTCCCTCGTCGGTCTGTATCTGTCTGGAGTGACCAAGTTTGCCCGCTGCGCTCTTCTATTGAGTTTGTAAGGCTAAGGACCGGACTTTTTATCACCCGACCGTCCTTATCTGGTGAGATAATACACTGAGAGCCCTTGGAATGAAATTGTATTCCTCCTATGCGCAGCAAGGGCTATTATCAACGTTTTATGTGATTTGAGTTGCTATTGATAGAAAATATATGCACGGCAGATATGGAACAGGGCTTGCTATCTGTTCTGTTGTTTGATTTGGTTCCTGTTATAGTTATGATTTAATGAGACGTGCGGCGGGCAGTGTGCTGCTGCAGGATATCTGGGGTCGCTGATAGTTTGCTCTATCTACATGGACAGATATCACCGATCATTAGTGTCATTTTAATCCATTTAATGTCAATCAGAATGATACAAGTGAAATATGGCTGATGATATTGATCGATTGTTGAAGTTTTTCTTTGCTGTGGCTCCTCCATTATGCGTGACTGCAAGCCAACTTCTATTTAACCTACACACAATTATGAGAACGATTCTTCAAGGGTATATTTATAAAAAATAAAAATAAAAAAAAAGAAAGAAAGAAAAGATAACTGTGTACAAAAATGTGAAAATGACAACATCATAACTGTCCTTGAGGCTGCTGGTGTGAATGCCAGACTTGGAGGTGACGATTGCGATTGTGATTGATTGGGTTTCCTTCATTTCCATAATTATGGCCCTAATTTGTTTATTGTCTGATTTCTTTCCAGGCCAGGAAACTTCCAGAAGGTTTTTATCCTATCAACGGTTCAAAAAGACCCACAGAATTCCCTCGGGGGAGCGTGGACGTGCCTTTACGCGTGGACAGTATCACACCACCGGACTGAGAACATCATCAGAAAAAAACATATTTTCTATCTTCTAAACAGGACATAATAAGTTGTCAAAATGTATCAAAGCCTCGCGCTCTCCTCCAACCAGTCCCCTTACGCGCATGACACCGGGAATTACATCCACCCCTCGGCCAGCTCTCCGGTCTACGTGCCCACCACCAGAGTCCCGGCCATGCTGCCCACGCTGCCCTACCTGCAGACCTGCGACTCCCCGCACCAGTCCCACGGCCTCGGCGGGCACCACGGCTGGCCCCAGACCGGCACGGACGGCTCCTCCTTCACGCCCAGCAGTCCTCACCCTCCGCCCGGCTTCTCCTACTCGCACAGTCCGCCTGTCAGCACCAACACCGGCCGGGATGCGACCTACCAGAGCCCGCTGGTTCTCGGTAACGGCGCCCGGGCAGACCAGTATGGAGGCGCGCTGGTGCGCTCGGTCGGCGGGTCCTATTCCAGCCCCTACGCCTACATGAGCCCGGAGATGGCGACCTCCTCCTGGACGCCCGGACACTTCGAGAGCGGCGTGATCAGTCTGCAAGGACGGCAAGGATGCCTGTCCGGGAGAAGGTCCAGTCTGGGTATGTATAGGCCGCAGTTCAAGTCACTTCACTAAACCCTGAAGTATGTCATCTATTATCTAGGCTATCTATTATCATTTGCCACCAAAACTTCCAAAACCCGCTTATATCATTAGACTAAATTTCTGGGGAAGAAGTGAAGCAATTCCTGATGACAAGATATTATTATTTGGTCAATGTGACAAATTTAGACACAGGTCAGCAAACTATCAGCCAGGAAGATTGGTGCTGAATGCTCCCCTGATGTGATTTTTAAGATATTTAAAATAGAATTATTGTGATTTTTGCTTGATCTTTGCTCTCCATTATAATGATCAAAATGATAAAATCAAAATTAGACTCACATAAAGTATAAGTGCCCACCGTATCCTTTCTATACCCTATTGACGCCTATGGCCTCGCCTGTATATCACAAAAAAAAATAAAAAATAATGATAATAATAATAATGATGATGATGATAATAATTATTATAATAATAATATTTTACCATTAATTTTATAATTATATATATAGCCTACATGGTTATTGAAATGAAAAATGGCCTTATGAATATGACATGTTATTGTTACAGGCTAACTATAAACAAAACAAGCAGGCTCTTCTATAAAGGTAGCCTGTTCGTTCATATTCTGTATTTTTTTTTCGTTATTTCCACACTCCCTCTTTAACACGAGTGATTGGTACTTTAACCTTTCGTTTGGCAATGGTTGGCAAGGCCATGTTATATGGGGCTCTGACTTTACATTTTATTGCGTTGTTGTTTTCTTAAGTTATTTATTGTAGCTGGTGATTGAGAGGCCCAACAATGCTCAGTGGAACCTGGGTTAGTGCCATCCATGGGTCGGGAGGACGAGATTCAATCAAGTCTCCTAAACAATCCTCCATCGGATTTAGACAATACACATTCTTCAGAAGAGAGGCTCGCTAAAAACAATTAATTAAAATGCTAATTTAATCCACAGTTCAATACACACTGGGACAAAAAACACACTGAAAAGAACCATTGTCACAACAATCAGTTATCACCTTGATCAGACAGACAACCAGGGTCTATAACGGTCTGAAACATTTCTACCTGTATGCTTAAACATTTATTAAGTAACTCAGGGACACACCTTTTGAAGTCGACATTGAAAAGGCGTGTTAAACATTTCAGTCAGACCCAGATTGGATAGTTCAAGCATTTGCTGCGACTCTTGTCCAGCAGTTTGTTTGATTTGGCCTAATAGCTGTTTCACACTTGGCAGAAACCGGGATAAATTAATTATGAAAATATAAAATCCAGTTTTGTCCTTTAGTCTCTTGTCGACCGGATTGGATGATGAACGAAGAATTTCTTCCCTAACGAAAAATGACTGTAATAATCCTATAATATTCAAATAGGGACTTACAGTGTGACTGATGTGCTTAATACTTAATAGTGAGATTAGTGTGAATTTATTTACTTTATGGCATTTTTATGTCCTATGGGATCACTATAAGATTCCTATAATATTCCTATTGACAGTCTCGTCTGCGGTTTATAATGACGTTATTGTAGGCCTACTTTATTGTATTTTTTTATCTCGTATTATATTCCTATAACATTCCTATAGAGATTGAAAGTTTATTTGTGGTGCTCAATAGTGAGTATTGACCTTATGGTGCTTTATCGTATCTCCTGGTATCACTATAACATTCCTACAGGATATAATTTATGGCTTATGCTGCAGTATTTATGATCCTTCTCAAATGTATTGTAGGAGCCTATACAGTTCTTTTTCATAAAGTTTAATTTAGACATGTGCAAAAGAATATGCACATGGGGCAGGGGCTGTTCGTTCTTTGTAAATTATTATAATCCTGGTTATCCCAAACCATCTAGCTGCCCTCAGCCTTAGTGTAATCCATTATATTCGTCTGCAATTAATAGCATCACAAATTTAAACATTAAATGAGTCAAAAAGAGAGTAAAACAGGCTCACGGCAGAATATATTCTACTATGGTTAGGCTGTGTTTTGGACACCGGCGGGGTCTCTCTCGGGTCTCTCTCGGGTCTCTCTCGGTCTGTCCCAATTGAGGGATTAGGAATTTGAGCAATTAATGCCAGGAGTCCGTCGTGTGTCAGAGCTGTGATGGATGGAGGGACCCCTGGATCCTTCAGGCTGATAACAGCCCCATTCACCCCCACCAACAGATTCCTCCATCCCTCTGTCTCCCGACTGATTCATTCGGGGTTTGATGTCTCTTCATCAGAGGTTTTAAATTCCTCCCTGGCTATTCATCATGCAGTGGCCCGTAACCAGACCCGCCCCCTCCACCCCCCCTGTAGACAAAGTTTAGAGGAAAATGTTGTGCTGTTGTCTATTCCTAATTATGTTTTTTTTTTTTTTTTTTTTAACATTCCACAATTCCCCCGTACGAAAAAGAATGTAATTATGTATATTATATGCTAATTATGATGTAATTAGCCTAGGCCTATCCCATACATTTTACATGACATTGTACAAACATCACAGCAAAACTTTAAATCCCTGTAGGAATATTATGGGAATATCATAGTGATACCATAGGAGATACAAATATCATAAAGTACGATAAGCTCACGATAAACTCACTTATGAGCACTACAGACATGCTATTGCTTCCTATATAGATATTGTAGGAATTTTAGAATGATACCAAAACAGAAAGTTCGATAAGATCACTATAGACCTTTTAGGAATATTCTTGGAATTGTATGCAGATACCATAGAAAATTTAAAAACAGCTTGATAAGTAGTCCCTATAGGAATATTATATGGTTATTATTATAGTGATACCATATGAAATAAAATTACCATAAAGTATAATATACGATCACTATAGACCGATTTAAGTCCCTATATGACAGGGATATTATAGTGATTTTAAAACGTTGAGAGATACATAACAGGCCTCCGGTATAGATCAAACCTCACATTTGTGTCTTTCCTCCGGTCCTCAGACCTGATGGAGGAGATGCCGGAGGGCCGGGAGTGCGTCAACTGCGGCTCCATCTCCACGCCGCTGTGGCGGAGGGACGGCACCGGACACTACCTGTGTAACGCCTGCGGCCTCTACCACAAGATGAACGGCATCAACAGGCCGCTCATTAAGCCACAGAAACGCCTGGTAAGACGTAACTATTTTCATATGAAATTGAAGTTATTCATTCTGGGATGTAGTGACGGGAAAACTCACCTGAACTCAGTTCGATCAGCTTTTTATTTGCGGAAAAGAGTTTGGCACCTTTGTAGGGCTGACAAAAATCTTTATGATGTCAATTCATAGTACACATAGCAAATCAAACTGATATGAGTTATGTGAGGATAGGTTCTTTAAGGGGAAAAAACAGAAATTGTTCTTGTTTTTTTGAAAATATAATTCATTTTTGTTCATATTGGTGGTTGTTTGCCTTATGATGATCACCAACTGGAGGCTATAGTTCCCACCCTTTTATTTACCGCTATATCATGGTTAGAGCATGTAGGTAAATAACCCTATAGTAATATAGGACACTCTTAGGGTTGGGCAAGCTGGCTACAAGTAAGTCAACTAACAAAAACCATGCAATGTGTATTTTGCATATGTGACCAAGATAACCAAGGCTTTATTATAATCAGAAATTATCTCAATGTATGATTAGTTAATAGGTTGTTCTAAGGATACATAGTCTTTAACACTACCACTGAGGTCAAAATAGATAATGCACGGCCTATTAGTGGTCAGGGAGAGTTTGGAGAATGGAAAAGGGGGAGGGAGGGGGTGGGGGCGTTCAAGGCTTCACGGCTGTGTATTTCCCAGGAACTCGCCTCTCCAGAGCAGCTGTGGCTGTGAGTTGCCCAACAGTCTCCTTCCACAACTGAGCCGTTCTCCCTTTTCTCCTGTTTTTATTTGTCCCGCGGCGACCTTGCCCTTGGACGGGCCGTTTTTAGACAAGGCTCTCCGGAGCAACGTGACGAACTACTGTGTTGTGCTTTCGCTCTGAAGTCTCGCCTGTTGTCCCATACCAAAGCTGATAGTCGCCCCGCGGATCTGCACTGCTTACATTTCAGCACATTGTGAGAACGAAAAACTCAACTAATGACTTATTAGAATTCATGCATGGGACCGTGGAATGATAATACATCATTGTTGCACCAAAACATACTGACATCCTGCGATTCATGCTCAAAGTTGAGGGAGTAGTTCAAACTCCTGGTTTCTCAATCTATGGTTCAAGGATCCAAAATGAGCCACTTCTGACTGGTCCCCAATAGCAAAAAATGTCTTTTCCTGAGCCTAGCTGAAGATTTAAAACTGAAATTTCTCATTTTGGGTTCCAGCCTGAAAAAGAACCGTATGACTTTCAAATGTGAACTCACTCATTCTCTCTCTCTCTCTCTCTTTCTCTCTCTCTCTGCAGCAGACCACGTCCCGCCGGGCCGGCCTGTGCTGCACTAACTGCCACACCAGCACCACCACACTGTGGAGACGCAACGCCGAGGGAGAGCCCGTCTGTAACGCCTGCGGCCTCTACATGAAGCTGCATGGGGTAAACCACGTCTTCTCATGTCTCTCTCTCCCCCCCCCCCCCCCCCCCCCCCCCCCCTATAACCTGCATGTAACACAGCTAGGAGCAGCTCATTATTTGCACAGTGTAAAACCTCTCCAAGGGCATTGTGGTCATTGTTATCGGAGCGGCGGCGTGGGAGGGGAGGCTGTGTGGGTTGTCATGACACTCTGAATGCTGTGCTGTTGTGTCAGGGACTGGGAGGTGCGCTGAGCTAACGTGTGTTTCTCTCCTCCCGTCAGGTGCCCCGACCTCTGGCCATGAAGAAAGAGAGCATTCAGACCAGGAAGCGCAAACCCAAGATGCCCAAGAATAAAACCTCCACAGGTAGGAATGATGAAAAGAGATGGAGGTGATAGATATAGGTGGATAGATAAATCAGTTTCCTTATCTTGGATTTATAGGCTATTACACACATAACAGGTTAGGATATCCCAAATAGACCTTATTTCAGTGATTAAGGTGTAAAAATGTTGGTCATCTTTTTCATTATCATCTGACATCTTTCATTATAATATGACAATCCACCATACACTAGTGTCCTTACAGCATGCCTTCTCAAAATTGAAGCAACAGATTGTTTCCTTGATTGAAAAGTGTCTGAATTCTTTTACACGTATACAGAGTAGGAGACAGAGAGAGACAGAGAAACTCAACTCTTTTTTTGTTCCCACCACTCATTTGACATCCATCTATCATCCACCAGGAGGATCCACGGCCTCCGACACCAGCTCCCCATCCTCCCTCTCGGTCTCAGAACACGCCTCCACCATTAAGAGCGAACCCAATATGGCCCCGTCGCCCTACGCCGGACAGACCGTCACGTCCGTCACTCAGGTAAAACCCCTTCCTGTTTCCAACACACCCACCAGTCAGATCGTTACGCCCTATTATTCGACATACCCTGTTTTTCAGCAGGTACAGAAGCACATTATATCCTTTGATTTAGCAGCAAACATCCATTTGAAGCATTTCATTCCCAAACTCTAAAAATCCATTGTGAAAAAAAATGTTACCTGAACTTACTCAATGTTGCCTCCAAAATGTTGCCTTATTGTAGGCAAAGGTCTTCGAATAGCTTATGAGCTAAATTAACTTGAATATGAATTTTGAATGAGCTTTCATGCCAGCAACAATCAAGCCATTTTTTTTTTTCTCAGATCGGAAAGAACCTTCTCCTTTGTTTGCCTGACATTTTAGACAGAACATTTTCAACATGTAAAAGTTACTACAATGCTTGTTTCATAGTTTTTGTATGTGGCTGTATGTCAGTGATCCTGTTTATATGTTTATTTTTTAACATTGCGGTCAATTCAAATGTCCCCTTCCTCTCTGCAGACGTCCCAGCTAGACAGCACAGGCTCAGGACATGTGGACATTAAATACGAGGACTATCCCTTTACCCCGACCTCCATCGCCCCACAGAACTCCTGGTGCGCCCTGTCTCAAGCATGAGGAGTCACCGCTCCACCAGCGCAGCATAGCAAGACTACCATGCATCTTGATTTGGCTTCATCCCGGAGGCCATTATGGAAGTCTCTCCGCTACTGCAGTGATTGTCCCCTGAACTTTTGCCATTCTCTGGGGGCAACAGTGCGGCAGGGGTGAAGCAGGCGTGCAGAAACAGTGGGACTAGATCTGATCCTGGCTCACTTGACCTGAGGCCGTCTCACCTGCTTGATATAAACCTCTTATCGTGCATCAGGTTGGTCCTGTTACTTACAGGCTCAGCCGGAACACAGCTTACCTGGACCAAACTATAACTTATAAAGACACGGGGTAACTGGACTGCAGTTTTACACACGTAGGACTGTATATCCTGTTAGCCGCAGCACACCCGCATGACAGCTCATCCGGAGCGAAGAGCATAGCTGACCCAGGACCAGACACTGACGCCTGGCTCTCCTGAACTCAGATCCAACAGGCCGCAGACAAAAGACTGGTGACGAGAACTACCTATTACTGAGTGTCTTCCTTTTGGAGAAGCACTCTAGCAAAGATACCGATGTGAAGGCAATCAAGAAACGACGATAACTACGTTTTATAGCTGATAATTGATGTTCTTGTTAGTTTCCTTATGTGTTTGTTGTTGTCACCGGTGTTCGTCGATTTTGAAAAACATAATGAGAGGCAGTTTCAACATGTTATCGTCAGAGTGTTCACAGAGAAAACCGGAGGATGGACAGAAAATACCTTTTTTATGGCTGTTGAACATGTCTCATTACCGACGTGTAGATGATTAACTTTTATAGATACATTATTTATGTTGAGATAAGGACAGTTAAAAGTCATCGTGAACACTAAAGCCAGCCCACTGCTCACTGTTCCCCTTTTAGAATGGCTGGTGTGTAGTGTGGCCTCTAAGCTGCATAGATTATATGATTGATTTGTTTTCTATAAATTATAAACAAGTTTTATAAAATACAATAGATACAAACTGTATCTCTGGTTGTGAGATTTTAAAAAAAAATCAGGACCAGCCTTTTTGATCTAGAGGCCATGACTACATATCAGAGGTTTATCATAATTTTACTGTTTTAGCTTTTGGCATAAATGAAAGTGCAATGACTCCATTTTTCTCCAAAATTGAAGGCAAAACAAAAAGAGCATGAAATTATTCTAAATATATTAATCTAATTTTGTTGCCTATATTTTGTCAATATGTAAGGGAATTTTATTGTTATATTGTTCTAGAGAACTGAGTGTGTAAACCCAGCCTCTCGATTTCTTTTTTTTTTCTTTCTTTTTTTTTTTTTGCAATGCTCTTTGGAATCTGTTCAGGTTAATAAACTGATTCATAACTTATTCATTTGATTTTTGGGAATTTATTTTCAAAACAATTGTGTGATGGTTTTCAAGTAAATCTAAAAACGAAATTCATAAATATCTCCAGTTTCAAGTTAACTTAGGTGACAACTTTATTCCTTGTGTTTAGTGATTTATCATATATATGATATTTTCACTTCATAGATGTGGACCAACAGGCTCTGAAATATGGACAATTAGGTTATTTCCATGCACATCCAGCATGTTGTTTACAGTAAAAACAATTAGTTGACACCCATATCATATAACATCTACCATTACTTTTGTCTTTTCTGATTCAACTCCCCTCACTGATGCTCTCTCTCTCTCTCAGGTGTGTTTTTATCCAATATATTAGTTCATCAATATGGTCCTAAAAAAGTGCAATCAGTTTGTCTTGGGCATTTCTTCGAAGGTGTTTGTGGGCGAAGGTGTTTGTCACATGGGTGTTTTGCAAACATATCTTTGTTAATGCGTGGTGTAAGCTTCCACATGCACACAGTTGTGTATGCATGTGTGTGTGAGTGCATGCGTGTGTGTGCAAGGAGGGTGTGTGCTCCTGTTGGTTGCTCAAGCCGACGGTGTCGACCAAAGGTTGTGTTCCAACTCCGCTTTATGGCGGCCGGGTCGGAGCGGCCGCACCGCGCAGCAAAATACAGACCAGTCAGCAACAAGGCTGCTGCTTTACTGCACCCACGGCGACATCCAGGCTCCGCTGCACCGACACTGAGCCGCTTTATGACTGTTGGCCAAGTTGCTGCTGTTCTTATCTGTTGCTGGGAGAGGAGAGGGTTGTTGCAGCGAGATGTGAGGATGCAGACATATGAATTTGGTCAGGCAGCGAGCAAAGTGAGTTTACTAAATGGACAGGAGGATGTTCTGAGGCCGGGATGGGAGCACTAGCTGTAGTTTGTAATGAGACTGTGCTGCAAAGAGTGTCCATCTTAACATGTTATTCAGTCTAATATAAAAAAAAGAAAACAAGTGAAAAAAACTCACCAATGGGGTGGAATAATTTCAAGTGTTTCCAGTGCAAATCAACTTGTTTCAAGCATTTTCTTGAATCCAGTGTCATTTTCTTGATACCAGTGGATAATGAAATATCTTTCAAGATATTGGCACAATTTGTTTCTAGAAAATTCCTGAAACAAGGGAACCCACATTGGAAGTAAGTGCAATTATCTCAACCCATTGGCAAGTTTTTCACTTGTTTTCAGAAAAATACAATTTTTAAGACTCAATGCCAGATTAAATAACTTGTTAAGATGGATGTTTAGGAAGTTATATCTGGATATTGAAACAACACTTATATAGACAGAATATAGATAAACTCAATACTTGTATAGCCTCAAAGTCAATACCCAAACCACCCCCCATCCCCAAACACACACACACACACACACACACACACACACACACACACACAGCTGTAACAGCCCCTGCCTCCTTCCTTCAAAGCTCTGAGTGCTAAATAGACAGCTCCTCCACGCAGAGACACAGGCTCAATCAGGAGCTCTTACGGCCGCGTTTACATTCAATTGCCTGTGAATTTAGTGTCTTCATTATGGCCGCGTCACAGTAAAACCTCTGGAGTGTGACTGGGTTGGGGTGGGGGGGGGGGTGGAGGGGTTGCAGAGGGGGAGGAAACCTTGAGGATTCCCGATGTTATCTCACACAGCAGCCTGTCCCTTCCTCGGCTCGGGGTTTTCAGACTTTCCCCCCCCCCCCCCAGGCAAACCACATTTTCACATTTGTTCACTGGCACTGATACTGAATTTTGCAAGCTATTGTGCAGGTTAATTTGAAAATGTAACAATATAAAACTAGTCTATGTTATCTTTACATTTTCACCTTATGCTGCAGGGATTTGGAACATAATAATATAACCAGAGATGTCATACAAACTTCTCTCCAGAATAGTCTGGGGATCGATTCTGATCTTCCCATGACCTTACTTTGGATCCCAACCCAGACTTTGAAAAACTGCCTCAGGCTTCCCCCCACTCTTTCAGACTCCTTGTGTTGCTTTAGCCTTTTTATAGCAAGAGTGGGGAAAAAAACAATGACTGTACGTACTACTTTGCCAATGAAAACTTGTTTCTTAAAACACTGAGCACTCCGAGAGAACTACATAACGAGGCGTAAGTGCACAGTTATGCATTTAAACCTCTTCCCTCTACAGTATATTTTCTCCATCCTTGTAGCTGTACTTTGTCTTGTCTCGGTACACCTTGGCTGCTCCTGCCATGCACATGTAATTTACTATTGTTAGGTTAAGGCTAAAACATTTATTTGGTATGACAGACGATGCTGACGACAGAAACCTTGCGTTTGATTTAGACCTGAAAGCATCAAGGCCGGGGTCAAGCCGGTGTCAAGGCCACGATGATTGTTGTGTTTCTGTAATAATTTTTAAATTTGGTGTGTCAGAGCGCCGCATACTCTATATCCCATCCTTCAAGAGAATGGTTTCTCTTTTGCTGCGTGTGTGTGTGCATATGTGCGTGTGATTCAGCTCCTGAGGGTCCTGCATTTCCCCCTTCCCTCATGTCTCTCTACAGCACTATGTCTTCCTGGACGGCACCGAGACAGCTCAACGTGTGTGTGTGTGTGTGTGTGTGTGCGTGTGTGTGTGTGTGCTGCAACAGCTCACTTGCTGGATAAGGAGGAAAAGGGCTACAGTCCAGCGATAATATGAGGGAGCGGGGCGGCCGATAGTGAGGAATGGCTTTTTCTCCTTTGTCTACGGCTGCAGACGGTCTTTCCCAGGGTCCTGCTCCTTGACCGCTCCATTCAATTATTCCCTCCATCCACACTTCAAAACAGGATATTGTCTTTAAACGCTCTGTGGTTCTTCTAGGGTTAGTGCCTTTTGTCTCTCTGCATGTGTGTGTGTGTGTGTGTGTGTGTGTGTGTGTGTCAGACAGAGAGTGAGAGAGTGTGTGGGATGGTGGTGGCACGGACATTTATTCAAGTAATATTCAGCCTTTAAATCAAAACTTCCGCTGGTTGTCTGTTCAGCGATTCCCCCCTAAGGCCCTATCCATCGCTCTGTGTGTCAGGAGCAGAAATGTGTGTGTGTGTGTGTGTGTGTGTGTGTGTGTGTGTGTATTTATGTGCGCTTTTTAATACTGTGTATGTGAATTGAGACTTTTTTTTCCCCTTCTCCTCGCCAAAGTGTGACGTTCTCCTTGTGGGATGTGTTGCTCTGCACAGCTCTAATCACTGGCCGTGTGTTGTGGCGTCTCGGAGCCCGGAGAGGGATCCTGGGCTCCAGTCCACTGTTTCCTCAGGACAGCAGAGATAATGTCTAAAAAACTAAGAATGAATTTAAACTCAGCTCAAACTGCAAAGCATCACAGGAGACACAGGCTCTGTGACACCTCTGGTTATGCTCATAGCTCTGAAAATCATCTCCCTCATGAAAAAGAACTAAAATAAGAAAAGTCTGTCAGTGAAAGTCCTATAGTGATTCAGTACGAAAGGAGATGAAATAGTACAGAACATGTATTGACCCACAGTCAGAAAGAGTGAAAGACTGAATTAAGCATGTTTATGAATGCTCTAAAAGTACATTCATATTATTGAGGCATTGCAGAAGCATTCTAGACGCCCCTAGCGGCCATGTTGGGAGACCATGGTTTCAATAAGGCACAAAAAATGGCGGAGAAGAAATCTTTTTATAGACTTCCAAAAATTTTAAAATTGTAAAAATGCACATGAAGGAGAAAAAACAAAAGAATTATCAGAAAAGACGAAGACCACAGCCTCAATCAGACACAAATCAGACAACTTTCTTATTTTAAAGTGCATGAAAGGCAAACTGAAATGGGTGTCATACATTCGCTTATATTGACCCTCATAGAGGAGTGTTCATATAGGTTCACCAGCGGGCCAAACAGTGTCTTCCACTAAGCCTCAGCAGTCTTCCAACAGGGCGTCGGTTATGGTTGCTATAGTATTTTGAACGCTTCTGCAAAGGACCTCATGTTGCCATGATTTGGAGCTGATCCCATGTGAGAAGATAGGAATATTGCAGCTATGTGCTTAGGATGGTGTGTGTGTGTGTGTGTGTGTGTGTGTGTGCGTGTGTGTGTGGGGGGGGATGGGGGGTGGGGGGGCAGAAGTAGGCAACAGGGGGGCAGGCTGTATGTAGGTATGTGGTTAGTTTCACCCCAGGAACCCCATTCTATTGTGATTTACTATTCTATTCCCTGATGAGCTCCTTTGCAGTGGCACATCTGTTTCTGAGCAGTAATAAGAAACATCAGTGTTTAACTTTCATGAATGACTATTAACTAATTATGTTACAATGGGAAGTTATTAGGTCTGCAACTCAAACAAGTGAGTCATTCATATAACATTTTTATTATAAGAAGTACAAGCATTTCAACTATTTATAAACTAATATTATGCACGGTATGGTGGAAAAAATCATGAAGCTTTTCACCTAAACCTCTAATTTATTTCCAAAAAAAGTGGGAGTTCATTCTTTTATAGTAAGAACAAACGTGTGTGTGTGTGTGTGTGTGTGTGTGTGTGTGTCACCAGGAGCCATGGCACGCACAGTGACAAAAACACACCGCACCTTCAAGAACACGACCTCGCAAGGTCAAGGAACGAGCGGGGCAAAGGTCGCAATACAACAAGGACTCCATAAACCAAAGTACATCTAGCCTGGGGGTGGTACACACACTCACACACACACACACACAGTTACATCTAGGCGACACTATTGCTCCTCAACAGGTGCTAAACACAAATTTAAAGATACACATATTTGTGATGATGCTTGATGCTAGACCTATGCTATATTTAAATTAATTTGTCACAATACATTGGACAAATTATGAGAAAAATGAGATATCCTTCATTAGAAAAAAGTGACACCTACTATAAAAACATCAATAGCACAAAATTAAAACAATTTATAGTATTTCTTTAAGTGATGTTAGGTAACTTAAGTCACGGGTTGATTTTACAACCTGGATTTTTTATGTTTCAGAAATATTGAACGATCAACTCGATTTAATGATTAATGGAGTCATTTAGATAATGATTTCATTTCAACCAGTATAAGTAAAAAATCTTTTTGGAGTTATATATTGAAGTCACTGTTATTGGTGTTTAGGAATGGCTGTCATGTGGTTCTATGTGACCCTGCTCTGGGGTCACGGAGGTGTCTGATCTCTCACCATTGTCCCGCTCCTCTCTGAGGTGAGATCAGCATTGTTCTGCTCCCCATGCCATGCTGCTCATTCCTCACCTCCCAATCTCTCCCTCCTACTCATTAACCTCACTCTCAGTGCAATAACCGGGATTACCTGCCCGATGTTATTTCAGAAGTATTTGTGAGATATTATGAGGAGAATATTCATTTTTCTTTTTAATCCTTTGTAATATGACTGTAACCATTCTTCAACTAAAGAAGGGTTCAAACCTCTGTGTCAGTAAGCATCCACACTGAATAAGACACTGAAGCCCTACCAGCTCCAGTGGTGTGGTTCTGACCTCTGACCTCCCTATGGACGGGGCAAGAGAAAATCTCCCTACAAGGATCAATAGAGCGTCATAATAAACAGTAGATAAGCAAAATCAAATCTGCACTGACCAAGTGTTTAAATTCTGTACCTTTCACTTAACACTAGAAAGGCCAAGCCAAGGTGAACTGACTCTTGTTTTGAATTTCAGACCTGCAATATCCCAGCATTCAAAATCTCCCTCCTTGACTTTTCTTAGACCTTGTTTCTATGTACAATTCTATGTGTATGTAAGTTTTTCAAAATCATGCCAGGAAATAGCAGCTATAAATACATTTACCCCCTTCAGTTAAAGGCTTATTGATCTTCTCTTTTACCCCCAAAATCCATCCGCCTTTCTAGTGTTAAACTACCTTTAAATTGTCTTTTTAGTTTTGTCTAGGTATTCACTGAAACAGAAACAAATGGCCACTTTATTTTGTTTTCTATGTGTTCTAGAACGTCTCATAGAGATCTTATTCTACAGTAGCTATTTCAGTCAACTGGATCAACATATACAAAATAGCAAAATCCCATATAGCCCGTTGAAGGAAAAGACAAACAGCACTAACCTGAGACTATCCATATGGTCCGGCCCAGCTATATAGCTCAGAAGCCCAACCCAGGCAAGCTAATACAGGGGCGACAGGTTGTTTGAGGGGCACAGTGAACCAGTGCTGCTGTCACCCACTCCAGCTATACATGGTTCATTCATATTCTTATCTAGAGTCAACAGTACTCACCCTGCACAGCAATACTGCATAGATCCAGCAGCAGAGAGCATACATAGTGGGAAATGTTTCATGTTGTCTGGTGACCTTGCCCCTGGAATACTTGTGTGAGGGAGAGAGAGACAGAGAGAGAGAGCAAGAAAGAAAGAAAGAAACTCTGAAACACAACTCCACAGGCGGACATGACATACGCAGCTCAACCTATATTTGTTTTCCCCTGTGCAAAGAACATGAATCACACAATCCACTGGTATTATTAGCCGTTAGCCCAGACTGGATCTATTCGCAGACTTATTCTTCCATTTTTAGGCTGAAAAGCACAAAACACAACAACCGGACAGGCCCGAGAGCGGGGCCTAAAATAAGACAGAAAACAACGGCGTGATGGATTGCGCGGAGACACCCGAGAACGATGACTTCCGCGGCCGTGAGTCTGATTGTTTCCTTGAGAGAAAAAGGTTACAGGAAAGGGAGAGATGGGGGGGAGAAGAAGGGTGGAGGGATGGGGGGAGGGGTCGGCCCAAATGTTGCCTTGAGGGAAAATCAATAGAGAAACCATCCTCCAGTTTTTACATACCGACGCTCGCGCAGCCTCTTGTTCACACACACAAACGCACAAATCTCTCTTCCATTGTTATTTCAGATGATCAAGAAAACCCTCATACACACACACACACACACACACACACACACACACACTCCCGCACAGTTGATTTATCATCCTTCAGAGACGTTTGGCTCACACCTAGCTCCGCAGCTCTGTAGCACCCCAAAGCACCGTCTCCATAGCACAAACCAGCCCCTAAGCACCCATCGCCAGCTCACGATTGTCCTGTGTCTTACTGTCTGTGTGTGTGTGTGTGTGTGTGTGTGTGTGTGTATACTATATACACCGAAGCCATATTTATCGTCAGCTGGCACGGGCGGCTCTGTGGGATTCCTGTAAGCTCCGTAAGATTCATGTTGGGCACTTCGGGTCCTGGTCCAGATTGGTGGTGAATGGGAATTAGAGGAAAAAATGGCTGGTATTCTCTTTATTGTGACCCCCCTGTCCTGTCCTGTCCTGTCCTGTCTGTCCTGTCCTGTCTGTCTGTCTGTCTGTCTGTTGAGGCGGCCTCCTCCCCCTACGCTCGGCTTACGGCTGTTGAAAGGAGGGAGCCCAACTGTAGTTCATCTTGTTGGTCTGAACCCAGGGGAAGACAGATAGGTGTGATGTATCGGGCATTAGTCACCGGCATGAGAAAGGACATATATTTCCTAACGTGTGGATGCACACACACACGTACACACAGATACATGTGCATACGTGTGTTGTATCAGGCATTAGTCAAAGGCATTGTACGCGCGTACATGTGGATGCAAACTGATGTAAAGACAGATGGATTTGTTAGCAGGCGCCCAAATGGACATCCATCACATGATTTCACGTCTCCCATTTCCAAGGCAGAAACTCTGCGTGTGTGTGTGTGTGTGTGTGTGTGTGTGTGTGTGTGTGTTTCAGAGTTAATACACGGATGGGTGCTATCTGTATTTTACACGTGGGAGTGTAGCGGAGTAAAAGGAGGTCACTCTCTCCCTGCTTGTGTGTGCAGGCCTGAATGTGTGTGTGTGTGTGTGTGTGTGTGTGTGTGTGTGTGTGCCGAGCTGTCTCTCCATCCGTCATTGGCCCAGGGTGGAGAGGAGACTACTCGGAGCCCAGAAAGCAGGGGTCAAGTCCAGGCTTACTCAACCCCCACAGGCCCTCCCCTCTCTTACACACACACACACACACCCACACACACCCCTTTTTCTCCTCCTCTTCTCCCTCCCCCCCAGCCCCCCCCCCCCCCCCCCCCCCCATTCTCGCTCCTCTCTCCATCACCATCAGATGAGGGACGGAGGGCGAGAAGGGGGGGTAGAGTTTACAGAGGAGACGGCAGGGAGAGGAGGAGGGAGGAGGGGTAGAATGGAATGGGTGAAGAGAGGAGTTGATGAGAGGAGGAGAAGATCTACGAACAGAGAGAGAGCAATAAAAGAGGAGAGAGAGGGGAGGAGAGAGAAAATGGAAGGATTGAGGATTACGCTCGGTGAAAGGAGAAGACGGAGGGAAAGAGAGGGAGGGAAAGGTATAGAGGTAGATAGAGAGAGAGGGGAGGAGAGGAGGAGCAACAAGAGCGGGAGATCTGAGGCGGACTGTTTGTCTTGCTCCTTTGCATCTTGAAGGCTTTTAAGTTCAGTCTTTGATTGTCTTCCAAAAGAATGGGTGGTGAGGTCAGACCAAACCAAACTAGATCAGACTTACAACAAGGGAAACGGCCTTTAATGCAGGTGGTCTAGTGGTTAAAGAGACTGTCCTGCAACCCCAAGGTCACAGACTCAATCCCCACAACAGTCACTTTGTCCGTCAGCAGCCATATTTGTAATGTAAAATCTAACTGCTGTTGCTGAAAGTCAAGACTACCTTCTTTATGTTAAGGCTCTGTATTTATTTGGTAACAACTCTGTGTGAAAAACATCTCTATCTCTCTCTCTGTGTGTGTGTGTGTGTGTGTGTGTGTGTGTGTGTGTGTGTGTGTGTGTGTGTGTGGTTAGTTTACCCTGTGTTGTAGGGTCAGAGTAGAACATGTTTGCTGACACCCCTCCTCACGCAGGACAACAATGCTTTCTGACCCGCTGGCTCTGACCCGCCTCTCTATAGGTTCACCTTTCAACAAGAGGTCAAAGAGTCACCCACCTACCAAACTATACCTCGCTCAGCCAGTGCCGCTTATATGAACCTAGCAAGCATTTGATTGACAGGCCAGGCCCTCCTCAACGTCAACCCAAATGAGCAGAAATGTTTCACAATATGATCTTATGGCAAAAATTCATAATAAATGACTACAGATATTATCTCTACCTTTTTGACACTATATTTACATGTTGGGTAACTCAGAGATCCGCATCCGAACTACATTTTTACCATTTGACAAGAGAGATTTTAGCATTAAAATGCATAAAAATGTCATTTTTTACATAGGTGGCCTGCAGTAGGCTGTAGGAAGAGATGATGGGAAGGAGATGGTGAGAGTGAAAGAGCGGAGGACAGATGCAGAGAGTGTATGCAAATGAAGGGAGGTTATTCTAGCGTTGTATTCATTATAATTTGGTCTTGAATAAAGTGTCAGCTAAATGTGTAAAACGTAAAAGTCCAGATGTATCCATCTTTGTTCACGCTTCCTGGTACGACACTGTTGCTCAATGTCCAAGAGCAGTTGTTTGGAAAAACCTGCGCTACAAATAGATGCTGGGTTCCCACCATTTGGATGGAGGAGGGAGGGATGGAGAGAAAGGGGGGAAAGGGATGAAGGACAGAAAGACGGGTGGATAAAAATGATGGATAGACGGGTGAGGAGGAGAGAAGGTAAGGGCAGAAGATGTGAGAGGGAGTGAGAGAGAATGTGTAAGAGAGAGAGGGGGAGTCAGAAAACGAGAGGAGAGAGAGAGAGAGCGAGTGTGTGTGTGTGTGTGTGTGTGTGTGTGTGTGTGTGTGTGTGTGTGAGGTGCAGAGTGATGTGTGCCAGGTACAGCCCTCCAGAGTGGGCGTTGCCACGGTTCCCAGAGCGCCACCTCGGAGTCGGTGTCAGGGTGGCGTCAGAGACGGCCGGCGCAGAGGCTCCAAGGGTCTGCTGGTATTTTTAACAAACACACACACACACTCATGCATGCACACACACACACACACACACACACACACTATCACCTCCTGTTTGGCCTGGAGGTCAGTGACTCATCAGAGATGGACTACTGCCTGATCTCCGTCAGACAGTCCAACAAGACTGTGTTTTTTTTCCACACAGGAACTCCAGAGCTGTGTTTCTCAAACTGAGGGTCAGGGCCCACAGTTTCTAACGGGTCCCCCCGCATTACAAAAATACTCTCATGGTTTCGTTCCAAAAAGATAGAAATCCAAAAGAATGTTACCAACATTTCTCAATCACTGATGATGATCACATTCTCTAAATATGTTACGGAGTCATACGAGGTTTCAAGAAAGCAAATAACTGTAACATTTGCTTTTGTTTTCATGTCAGGAATCATGTCATCAGAGTCGGTGTCACATACAGCATATATAATGTAAATATATATAAGGAAACTCATCACTTGTATGTATTTTTTCATCGGGTTCCACGTTGTGATTCCTTACCTTGAATCTGTCTCCTGGGCTGAAAAAGGTACAGCTAAACCTGAGTCTCCCAAATATAAAAAAAAAAAAAAACCTCTTGTGCTAGTGTGAGAACATGAACGTGTGAGAATGATATTGTAAGCAGAAAGCTTTATTGGCATGAGGATGTCTTGGCAACTTGCAGCCGGCTCCATTTTGACAATATGCCAGAATGTAACATTTAATCCTCCCCACTCTTGGCTTGTCGTTGCAGCAACCATTCCACCCACCATAAAATTAGAATTATATTTCTGTGTCTGACAATATTTCTCGCTTTGGAATCTCAGTGTACGAGCGTGTAAAGGTTAATCTGAAAAAATACTTCTGTCATGTGAGAACTTTGTATCTTCAGTTTTTACTTAAATCAGAATGTAACGGCCCTTTGCTATATGTCCTGACAGCACATTGTTAATTCCATTGCATCTTTTCAAAAATACAAGGCTGTAATTGTTGAAGTGGTTATCCTTGAAATCCTGTTCCAGAGATCACCTGCCAATCAAACGATGATTGACAGGTGATTGACGTCTTTTTCCTTGGATTTTCTGTCGATGCAGTTTGAGTTTCTGTAGGTGGCGCTCTGTTCTTTGTCTGCTCAGCCATGGTGGCTATCACTGCTCATGCTAACTACCCAGCTCTTCTTCTGTTTATTCCAAACAAACTGCTGTTGCTGCTGCTAAAACGCATTCCTGTGCACCAGAGGATTTTTCCTGGGAAAGACCTACCAGACACTGGATGTAAACGCTTTCACGAACTGGCTATAGGTTGAATCACTATTGTATACCAATTGGTGAAGCCAGTAGCTAGTAGCAGATTTATTTACATGAAAATATCATGGATTATGACTTAAATACGGGGCAAGATGACAATTTGATGATGGGACACAACGAGGCCACTGCATGACTATGGCAGGGAAACCCACTGGGCTTCTCCCTCTTGCATAAACCCTCGCTGTCGCCTTCGCACAATTAAAACAGCCTTGCCTTGCGTATTCTCTGCCGCGCTCCGACTTTGAAGATACATCATCCGAGTTAAGCCGCGCGCAGTGTGCTGCCAGTGGCTTGTGTGTTTGATCTTCTGATGAAGCTCCGGTCGGTGAAGTCATCCCCGCTGCCTCCGCCCCTGCACCTAAGCGCTGCACTAAATAATGATCATTATGGCCATCGTAAAGCTCTGCATGTGGAGCTCTCTCTCATTCTTCTCCATTATCTCTCCCTGCTGCCCCCCCCCCCCTTCTTTCTTTCTTTCTTTCTTTCTCTTTCTTTCCATCTATCCCTGCCTCCCGTCTCTCTTTCTGTCTCTTTACTGCCTGCCGTCAGTATAGGCTTGTGTTCATCTCAGAGAAGATGATTCTCTATTGTACACATATGTCTTTTTAATGGTCTCATCTTCCGTTCTGCTGACTATACGTCTCTCGCTCTGTCTGTCTGTCTGCTGGTGTGGCCCTTCTGTTCGGTCAATTTCCTTGATCTCCTCTTGTTCCGATCTTCACCTTCACGTCTCTCTTTTCCGCCTGTTTCTTAACACTCCTTTGCACATTTCCTTTCTCCTCTGGACTCTTAAGTAAGCTTCCTCCTTGTCCTTTTTAAGTTCATCGCCTGGACTCTTTCCCCAGTCTCCTTTTACCTTCATCTGTCTCTCTCTCTCTCTCTCCCCCACTCTGAACTATTCCCTCTGTCAATTCCTCTCTTCCCTCCGTCTCTCTCCCTCTCTCTCTCTCTCTCGCTCTCTGTCCGTTGCTCTCTCTCTCTCTTTGGCTCCAGCTTCATCCATCTCTCTGGGTCGTCTGTTTCTGTCTGAGCTTCTGAATGTGCACTCTGGATAACCCGCAGCGCAGCCTCCCCTCTGCTTCCTGCACCGAGATGCACCCTATTTATTTCATTGATTTTCACGGGGGAAGAATGCGCAGACCAAAGACTGACTGGCTGCAGCGGGTTTAGCCAAGTAGAGCTGTCGGGTTACTGAAGGAGAGAGAGAGAGAGAGAGAGAGAGAGAGAGAGAGAATTTATCATCTCAATATGGTTCGGATTCACTATTTTTGAAAATTTGCATGCTGTAAACTGCTTTGGCAATATTGTTTCATATAAAGATTCATAACAATAAAGTCACTGAATTGAATTGAATTGAGAGATAAAGAGGAGAGAGGGCGGGAAAGAGACTAAAAAATACAGAGGGAGAGAAAGAGAGAAAGAAAGAAAGAAAGAAAGAAAGAAAAAAGAAAGAAAGAAAGAAAGAAAGAAAGAAAGAAAGAAAGATTTATAGATCCGCCCCCCAAATTCTCCTTTGGTGAAATATTTTTAATCAAGATTTGTTTGATAAGACAGAAGAGTGAGCGCAGAGCGGGAAGTATTTTATGTCACTTTTTTTTCTCTTTTTTTTTTCTTTTTTTTCTCCCCCCATTTCTTCTTTCTCTCCTTTTCTCAGTGCACTCATCTTCCATTTGGGATCAAGAGTTCAGAGAAGTGCTTTACTCCGCTCTGCTGCAATACCTCAGGCCTGCCAGCGAGGGATGAGCACACACACACACACACACACACACACACACACACACACACACACACACACTCAGGGCTGCCAGGGATGAAGAGCTGCTCAGTGATTGGGTCGTTAGTTGAAGGACCATAAAATGAACACAAAGGAATTAGCAGAAGTTTGACTTTGTTCTGAGATCAGAATCATCCTCGCCTCTCCTCCTCCTCCTCCTTCTTCTTCTTCTTCTTCAGAAACACTGTTACGCTTCACAGAGCCTACATAAACACACACACAAACACACATACACACATACCTGTGTATATTCATGTATATATGTAAACTCTCCTATATCTCTTTATATCTATTTCTCCATTTTCTATCTGTCTCTACCTCAGGCTTTCCAGCTGTGGATGAACACATGCAGACAGATACACATGCACACACACATACACACACACACACACACACACACACATTGATACACACACTTACTTTAACCCCCCACCCCACCCCACCCCACTACCTCTCAGCTGACACAAAGACAAAGGCTGATTGCTGCATTCTTCCCATACATCAGCTAAACGCACATAGATAACTCTGTGTTTACGGCAGACTAGAAGAAGAGTGGCTCAAATGCAAAGAAGAAATAAATACTTGCAGCCGGCTCGGCCAGAACAAGAGATGGAGGCAGTCAGACGAATGGTCCAATTACATCAAACGGTGTCTTATAATCATCAAGTTGATTACATACCTATAGCTTTTACTTCAATATAACAAAACAAAATGTTATGGGATGTACAGGCAGGGGAAGAACAAAACACTGTATACTACCATTTTATATTAGAGAGCTGAATATGATACAGCTTCAGTGCAAATGTACAAAGTGAGTACATAAGGGGAAGATGGGGATGTTAATATGAAGGGATCAGTTCAGTAATCAGTCCTGGTGGCTTGGTGGCTTTGAACTTCTTAAAATCTTATTTTTCTTGAAAAAAATAACCACTTGCTTCCCATACAGTCTCACTTGTTTCAGGAATTTTCAACAACTGTCAACATCATGGAATAAGGCAGAATGAGGCAAATCACTTCACTAGTATCAAGGAAATGTCACAAATGTCACTTGATTCATCATGGAAACAACTGAAGAAGTGATTTTAAGTCACATATGACTTGTTAAGATGGATATTTTTTGACAGTGCAAAGCAAATCATCTTAAGAAAACTCTTGTGTTAATAAGGGAATTAATAAGGGAGCTTCTGCACCCATCTGAGTGCATGTAAAAGAGAGCGAGGAGGATACATGTAAAAACTATGTATTGTGGAAATGTGTGTGTGAGGCTGAGTGTGTGGTTCTGCACACATGTGGGGCAGTAAGTGAGGAGTATGAGAGCCTGTGAGGATAGAGGGTTCATATAGTGTAAGATACAGTATGTGTGAGTGTGTGTGAGAGGCAGGTTTAGACGTACGGGATGACTGATTGGTATTAATCTCTATATGGGGTGAAGTATGGCCGGTACGTGTGCGGGGCAGGGTGGAGACAGCCCGTGTAATCAGGGAGGTCGGGTATCAAAAAACAAGCAGCCTGTCCATCCGCGTGTGTGTGTGTGTGTGTGTGTGTGTGTGTGTGTGTGTGTGTGTGTGTGTGTGTGTAGGTGTGTGTGTATGTGTGTGTGTGTGTGCGCTGGGATTCCTCATGCCTGTCTCATTGTCCTGGGCCCTGTAAGACAAAGGGTTAAGTAAATGTTTGGGGAAGATAAGGCCACTCACCCTGACAGGCAGCAGGCCCCACTGCCCAGGGGGACCCAGACCCAAATACATCACACACACACACACACGCAATCATGCTTACACTCACACACGCATGCACAGACAGACAACCACACATCCTCTATCATGATACTCTCTCTCTCCGTCTCTCTCTCTCACACACACACCTCTCACTCCTCCTTGAATTTCCATTCTCTCTTCACTCCATACATCACCCAGTGTGTGTTCGCTGTACGCACAGCACTATACCAGCCAGCGGCTCCAGGTTCGAGCTCGGGAGGGTCGAACCGGCTTCGGTCGGCTTTGCTGTTCCAGCCGGCCGCTATCTCCAGCAGCAAAGACTGCGAGTCTGGCCAGCACGACGCGCTCATTCCTGTTTGCTTTCATGTCCCACGGTGAGGGTTTTACCATTCGGAGAGCAAGCTCCAGCCTTACATCACAGCTCTCTGATAAGGCCTGCAAGGGGACTGTGGGCTTACAGTGAATTCTTGAACTGTGTTTCATCTCGGGACCCAGTTGGAGAAATCTACAGGTAGCCTTCAGCTGGCTCAGGCTGGATCCGAGCCCATAAAACATATTAACCATCAGAATTAGCCTCTCTTTCTCTGTCTGACTCTTTCTTCTTTGTTTCTCAGAATACAATCTCTCCAACACACACACACACATACTTTGCACATTGCGTGTGTGCCTGCACGTTTTCCCACGCAACACGTGCGTGCACACATTACCCCGTCGACTCCGCTGAATGACAACAATAAATCTTCAGCTGGGTTTCCAAGGCAGTTACTAAAGTCATCACAATTATGATTTTTATGACAGCTTTTCAAGTGAGACGCTGTGAATATAAAACACACACAGGGCAAACTCGCGCTGTTTTATTGACTCTGTGATACAGGCTTGATGACTCATTGCCCAGAGTCTAGGAGCCTATCTGTAGCAGGGATTTCTCATGGCTGCCTGCTCATTGAATAGGCGTATGGATCAGGGGGGGGGAAGAAAAAGAAACAATGAAATCATGGCCCTGCATGTATTAGTCACAAGGCCTCAACGTGACGTGCTGTTCATTTATCATCGCCGCACTCTGCTTGGCTTTTAGTGGCTGTCGCGGCGATGCAGGGGCCCGCTGCGAAAGACGGAGGGCGTTTCGGTATACAAAGCGACGTTTCGTTTTTGTAACGAATTAGCCGTTCGGGTAAACAGTTCACCTAAGCCCCGCGGCAGAAACGCGGGGCCGTCAAACAGTTTACGAATCCCCATTCTTTCACTGTGCCCACAGGAGGGTGAGAGGACAGAAGCTGGAGGAAAGTCCACAGAGAGAGAGAGAGAGAGAGAACACCAAGACAGAGTGCGGTGTCAGTCTGACGAGTGCCTGAACCAAACATACGTGCAAGTAATTCTTAGCGTTTGTTTAAACTTGCTCGGAGTATCAGATAGCCGGGACAATCCGGACAGTGTTAAATAAGCTGTCAGTCACAGAATAGTACACTAAGTTGACATTAAAATGTTTTCTGAGATTGTCTATACTTTATGGCAGTTATTATATTGTCCTTGTGTGGTGAAGCAGCACCTATCTGGCACTCAAAGCAGGTTAAAACTGCGAAGAATTACTGTTTGATTTATGCGCTTGTGAAGTGAGTGTTATTGAAAACTGACAATGGCCTCTTGAAAATAGAGTGCGCTAAAATGAGAGCGCAAGATGATTAATGTCACATAAATTATAGTCAAAATATTGTTGCAGGAGCGGCCTCGCTTGTCCTAACCCAATTACACAGAGCATCTGTATCAATCAACACCCGTTTCCCCAAAGCAACTCATCATCTCACAGATCGTATATCTTCCCCCCCGAAGATGAGCTCATGAGGTTTTTGCATCGCCTCTTCATCACAACAACACAGTCGGCCTCCTTGTTAAAACGGAGGGCAGCGGAGGCAGACAGCTGTGTTCAACAACGCCACCCACTCACAGCGCAGGAGGGTCCACCGCGGGCCCACTGTGGACCCGCTCATTAGTGGCCGCTGATCGTTTGGAGGGGGGTAATAATAACCTGAAAGGGCTTCTCCTCCTCTCTCTCTCTCTCTCTCTCTCTCTCTCTCTCCCTCCCTCCCTCCCTGCTGAGTTTTATCAGCGGTCCTGGTCAGTGTCCTACTGTCATGTCTTGATGTGATTTATGTCACGGGCTGTGAAGTCGACTTATCTCCCTCCCCTCCCAATTCTCCCTCCTCCTCCCCCGCCTCCACCCACGGAGGGTTGGCTCCCTCCGTCTCAGCCAGCCTGGCTCCTCCAGCAGTGACAGGGAGGGTAAGTGAGGGGGGAGGGAGGCAGGGAGGGAGGGAGGGATGGAGAGAATGTAGAGGTGAGAGAGGAGAATTCTTCTTTTTTTTTTTTTCTCTCCTTTCCAGTCATCCACCTGTCCTGAGAAATTATGGGCATTATTCTGACCCGCAGTGCGAGTTCACACAATTAGCTTTCGGTGTGTATGCATGTATGCGCGTGCTTTTGTGTGTATATGTGTGTGTGTGTGTGTGTTTGTGTGTGTGTGTGAGCGTGCACGTGCGTCGTCATCTGTCCATGTTTTCCCATCCTCATGCCTCTCCTCCCCTGGCCTTTGATGTGCTTTTAAAGTGGCCAATGCTCTCTCTGCTTTCCCTCTCACTTGACAATTGTTTATTAGTTTTGAAATGGTCTTTGAGGACCTCATGTGTCTCTCAATGGCATACTTAAAGGGAGAAGAACTGGCTTCGAAACAGAGGGAATCGGACGATAGGAAGCAGAGGAGAGGCAGAAAATGAAGGAGCACCGAAGGGAGAGGGAAAGAAAACTGTTTATGGCTTTTTATCAGCGTTATTATAACAGCGTTTGCTCGTTGGAGAGGCGTGCTTGTCAAAGGAATGGTTGAAAGGAGAGAGGGGGGGGGGGGGGAGAGAAAGAGAGAAGAATGAAGAGAATGAAAAGGAAGGAGAATGAGAGTGTGAAAGAGGGAAGGAACAAATGAAAGAGAGAAGAGGTAAGAAAAGATGTATGGAGAGAATGTGAGAGCGAGTGAGAGAGAGAAAGAGAGAGAAAGAGAGAGAGAGAGAGAGGCCGGACCACCCAGGTGTCCCGCTCCTCATAGCAGTTAGACGGATGGTTTCTGGTGGGTCCAGGCTGAGAGACAAGCCTCCGTGGCCTGCTTCAGCTTTGATCCTGTGACTCAGCATCCACAGCAATAGCATGACTCAACATATGTAGCCTCCCTGCTGCCCTGACATTACTCTCTGCTGTACACTGTTTAATATAGCAACATGCAATGAAAAACAAAAAAATGAATAAGTTGTTTAGCAAGTTCTGCTGCAACAGGCTCCATCTTATGTCACTGTACTTACTGACCACCCAATTAAGATCTGCAATGTTTTATTTTTCCTCTCCTCCCTCCCCCGCTTGGGTAAACATGCAACAGGAATCAGTCTCAGAACTTCCACTTCATCTATAACTGTTTTCCATCGCTGCAGTGTCTCATTTCCTCCTATGGGTTAATGATAAGTTATGGATAACCTTCTTCCCTTTAATAAAAAGAGGTAATCATATTAAAAACCATATATTGTGTGCTGTATAGCCATAGCATCAGTCACATACCTAAGCAAAACAATAGGAACTTTTCTGTTACCTAGTAACATTGCTCTGCTGTGCTTTGATTGGCTCCCACAGTCACAGCATGACTTACTGTAATATATCACCACAGCATTAGAGAAAATAGAGTTGTTCTATTCTAACGCTGAGGCGCTAATGTGCTTATATGTTATTATATTATTTTGGTTACACAAGAAACTTAAGCCCTCTGAACAATGAGCATAAAGCCACAGTTTGTGTCATTTTAGCCATATAGGTGAATAGAGTTGCATAAATAAGGAATTCACTTCATTTAATGAGAGGTGCTAGGATGAACTGTAATAAGATATGGTGAAAGGCTAAGATCCCTGCTGTCAGCTGATCTGATCTGGCATCATGGATGGCTTTTAAACTTAGCATAATTAGCGAGAGGTGAGCCCATCATTACCACCATTCAGACTTTCCAGTGAGAGTTCGAAGTTAATCAGAGAGTTCAGTGGATACTAATCACTCCTGCTGGGAGCAAACCATCCGCCATCCAGTCTTCAGCCTCTAACCCCCTGTTCTCCTCATCCTTCTTCCTTGAACCTCTTCCCTCGCTTTCCCCCGTCATCCCCTCTCTGAACCCTATCCCTCACTTTCTCTCTCTTCTTCATACCTCTTCCCTCTCCATTGCCTTCTGCCCTTCTTGCCTCTAAACCTCTTCCTTCTCTTTCCCCCTCTTATCCCTCTCGGCCATGCAGCCTTTCCCCCATTCCTCTTCCCTTCCCCATTCCTCTTCTCCGCCATCCTCCGCAGGTCCTTCCAGTGATAATATTTCAGCTCTGCCTCGGCTTGCGGCGGCGGCTGTCCCTTATCGGCCCGCGAAGAGGCTAAGAAAACAGTGTGATGTGGGATCCTTATAGGCCTAGATGGTGTAATTGCCTAATTGCTTTTTTTTCTCCCGTCGGGGGTTCTGCTTTCTGTCAGCCAGGCAGGAGCCCATAAACACCGGCCAGCTATTCCCAGCGTCTCCCTCAATGTCAGCGTTTCCGTGCGCTCCGATTGGCCGAGCTCGGAGCCAGGGCCTATCGCTCATTGGCTCCTCCCAGGATGAATGGCCCCGCTGA
This sequence comes from Centroberyx gerrardi, assembly GCF_048128805.1. Lineage (NCBI taxonomy): Eukaryota > Metazoa > Chordata > Actinopteri > Beryciformes > Berycidae > Centroberyx > Centroberyx gerrardi. The sequence goes on along the minus strand of NC_136010.1, from coordinate 22,917,381 downwards.
CAGCCAATGGGGCCACAGCAGGGTGAGTAGTGTGAGCAAGAGAGTAAACAGCATTTTTCTGCAGTCAGGGACATCCAATGTTCTCTCTCTTTGTAGGGAATTTCAAAGAATGTTTCCAGTTTTGGTTCCCAAGAGACCTAATGGGGTTTAAAAGTGTATTTACTGTGCGACGGTTAACTGTTAATGGTAACAACAAAAAGATTTGAGCTGTTTGGACGCGTACAAGCATGTGAAGCTGGTTCACACACACACATGTAGCTGTGCAGCGATGATGTGATATGTTTTATGGCATTTTAGTAACATTCACTCCTTAAACATTACAGACAGAAGACAGGAAGATTGGAAGTTGCAGGGTGTTATATGAAGGCCATGGCCTAGAAACAGGGCATAAATCAGGGCAAAGTCTCTCTCTATCTCCCTCCTCTAACTCTCCCTCTTCTCGAACACACTCACTCCATCCAAGGCCAAGCAATCTGTCTGCTGAGGCAGAAAGGGCTGAGTGAGAGAACAGTGTATCAAGAGAAAAAAAAAAAGAGCAAGAGAAAAATGCCTAATATTGGCCATCTCAAAACCATCCTTAACCCACTCCTCTCAGTCTGTCTTCAGTCCATAAGTCTGGTTGGAAACCCCCATGTGAAAGATACAAATCTCTCTCCCTCCGTCTCTCTCGGTCTCTCTCTGCCTCTCTCCTCTCTCCATCTCTATTACCTTGAATGAAGATAGATGTGGACATTGTATATGTTCACCGGCCATCAATTTCGGACCCCTTCACTGGTGGCGGTGTGCACGTGTGCAGGAGTAAGAAAGGGGGAGAGAGAGGGAGAGAGATAGAGAGAGAGAGAGAGAGAGAGAGAGAGAGAGAGTGGTTTTATCAGCTCAGCCACACACTGGCCCAGGGGAGGAAGCCTGTAGGCGTCCTGCCATGGAGGCGAACGCACACAGGAAACAGCCTGGTACAGACAGGAAGCCAGTGGCAACACAACAACAGGGCACACAGTGTCCCGCAACACCGCCTGCCTACTGTAAACTACTGACAGACAGACAAACAAACAAATCAACTGATAGACAGGTGTGTGTGCGTCTGTGTGTGTGTGTGTGTGTGTGTGTGTGTGTGCGTGCGCATGGGTCTAGTGTGTATATAGGAGGCGGCTCCAGTGTCTAGCCACTCCAGTGTGTTAACACAAGAGAAGTGGAGTAGGAGCTGAGAGTGTGACTGGGCCACTTTACCAGAGGGAAATCTCTCCATTAGGTCAAAGGTCATCTGGAACCTTTATATTAGTATATTTGAAGAGTTTCATTCAAATGCTCATTCATTTAATTCACTTCATATTTAACTGTCTCTTAAGGGAAGTTTTCTTAGCAGAAAAATTGCACAATGAAAATATATAATAAAGAAAAAACATGGTAAAAACAATAAAAGCACATAACATCTAAGCACAACAAATCCAGTAACAAATCACCACAATGATGGATCTCTATGAGCGTTAGGATTCATCTTAAGACCTTTGCTTATAAATAATGATGCTTTTAGGACAGAATCATCTTTAGTTTTGAAGTTTTGACTGGTGAGCTTTAGACAATAACATTTTTCCAAAATGGATATACAGCATCTTGGAACGATTGCATGAATTCATCAAACTGAGGGCAAGGGATTAGTGCCAGTGTCTGGAATGCTGTTGCCCTGGTGAACTGACAAAGCATCAATTTGTCCACCCACCAATCCAAAACTTATAGGAATGCACCATGTTTTTGGGAGACTGGCCCATTGGTCAACTTACCCTTTAAGTAATGATAACACAGGCAAAAAGTCATTCATCTGTTCCCAGTGTTCCTGTGCTCCATGCTAACACTTTAGCATACGCTATGTTGAGTGATAGTAGGTGACTAGCATTATCGATTATACTTTTTAGTAGTAAAACATGAGTGGTTTTATTATATGGCTTGTAGATACATATTTTTTTTGCTCAGTATAGCTGATGGAGTCAGCTTTATTTTTGGAACTATTTCAGGTGAGCAGCCACATATTCATCCACTGTGCAGTGATTTTTAGCTGTACATCTCCTATCACCCACTACCTTCACTTATGGAAACAGAGAAAGTAGTCTCTGTTAGTCAGTTATTTTTCACATTTTGTGTAAATTTGACCAATCTCCTACAGAAAACTGCTTTTCTTTTTTTATAATTTAAAGTAACTTACCATTTAGCTTTTGAGCTGCTACAAGTTATCATTTCCTCACTTTTGAGATAAAGCTAGTCGCCTACTATCACTCAACATGGAGCATGCTAAAGAGTTAGCATGGAGCACCAGAGTCAATGATCTACCGGGGACACATGGATGAATTTGGTGTCTACATTCTCATCACTTAACAGGAACATTGACCAATGGGCCAATCTCTCTGTATTCCTTCAACAATTAGCCTAATGAGGAAGATTGCAGCCCTAACCCCAGATCAGTGTGGGGTCAAACATTTGCCTGACACCTTATGAGTTCTTTAGGTTTCTTTGTCTCACCCACACAACTTATACTCCTCTTTATTAAGTGTTTTTTTTTAATCTTTTGAGTAGATGTGAAAATAAACTTACACCTAAATCTCTACTTCTATGGTTCACAAAATGAAATACAGGAGGTAAGAGGAAGCCGGTCTTTCACTTTCAGACCTCTGCTGTAATACAGCAGTGTGTGTGTGTGTGTGTGTGTGTGTGTGTGTGTGTGTGTGTGTGTTAGATAGAGGGCAGACAAGGAGAGACCTTGAGAGTTCATTTTCAAGGAGATTTCACGAAAACAGCTTCAAAATCTTAGGTTCTTTCCTGTATGTTTACTGTATACATCGACTCTAATTTGATTGATATGATACAAAAAATTATCTCCTTCACACACGCACACACACACCTACACCTACACACACACACACACACACTATGTCAAGGTTTGTGTTATTGTACCAGAAAGCCCTTGAGACAGACTCACCCTATAAAATACACACACATTCTCACACACACACCTGTGCACACATCGGTACACTATCACGCACACAAACTCGCTCATTCGCACGTTCTTCCTCTTTTGCGCTTTGTCCTCTCTCTGCCATCATGGCCTACCATGCTTTCCCTCTCGCCACAGCCCGCTCTCTCCTCTCCTCTCCTCTCCTCTCCTCTCCTCTCCTCTCCTCTCCTCTCTTCCCTCTCGCTGTGGTTTGAAGTATTTATCCTACCTCTCCGGTTGTTTGACGTCCCAGGTTTATTCATCGCTCTGGGTGGCCTTGGCCACACTGCCAGCTCCTGATGCTTTCTGGCTCCGCTCTAGAAAGGACACTTACTTGCTACATTATTCTCAGTCACACTATTATGGCCTACATCAGTGCTTTTTTTACAGTAAAGCCTGGGTTGAGGATCCAGCAATGCAAGAGGATTAAAATGGTTTGTCACATTGGTATTCTGTGAAGTATTTTGTGAAGGAATGGGATTCCAATGTTAGGCTGCCAGAGGTTAGATGGTGAAATAGTTTGTAATGCTAGTAAAGTTATTAGCCTAAAACAAGGTTTGTGAGATAAACCTACACAATAAAGCATAAGCTACCAAGCAATTCTACAGGTGTTTTCAAGTGGTTTTCCATAATAGCTGAGTCAACACATGCCATCACTAAAATTGAGCATTGTTCATTGTTTAGAAGTAAAATCCTGTGCCTATTGTGTGTGTGCTGATAGTACCGGCCCTAAATTTGAGTTTTGTTGCATTGCTCCACTGGCTTTGGTTTTAGGATTGTACATCGCCCCCTATTGCCTGTTTCTGGGACTTAAAACTTGCCAAGAGAAAAAAGAAAGAGAAAACTCACTTTTTGTCACTGCACCTGTATGTCATTTTTACTACAATACTAGTTAATTTCCACAGTGACAAAAGTGAATTGCTGTACCTTTGCTTCTGCGAGCATACTTTTGTGTGTGTGTGTGCGTGTGTGTGTGTGTGTGTGTGTGTGTGTGTGTGTGTGTGTGTGTGTGTGTGTCTCCTGGGCTACCCTACAGTGTGTATCTAAACATGGCGCAGGTCCAGCAGACATAGTAGCCACGTAGTGCCAACGCTCCACCCTCTCATCAAAGCTCTGCTTTTGTCTCCCACACCCATGCCATGTCTGAGTCCAATGACCTAGGTCCAATGACACGTGCACACACACACACGCTCAAACACATGCAAGGGCACACAAATACACATGAATGCACACACACACACAAACACAAAAGCAAACGGACATACACATATGCAGGCAAACACAGGGTGTGGGAAATATGAGAGTGGTTGAAAGGAGAGTTGATTTTAATATTGCAATGATTTGCCCCTCCTGCATGCGCACACACACACACACACACACACACACACACACACACACACACACAACCTTATCTGGAGATCAACAATATGACCAAGAGGGCAGGCTGACTGGTTGGCAAAGAAACTATATGCGCCACCATTCAATGAGGTCATTCACACTAGCCAGAGATGGAGTGGGTTGATGTTGGTGTTGGAATGATGGCTCATTTAGACTCAAGTATAATGTATTTAGTGGATGGGCTTCAAACGTGTTCACTGGAGGTGCTCATTGGAAATATGACAGTCCATATGTAGAGCTAAATACACTAAATACATTATATTGAGCAAAAAAGAGAAGAAAAAGTCCAAGGCACTCTCCACTTTATAGAGTTAGAAAGCCTTCTTGGCTATTTCATGTAAAAATGTTAGAAAACACACAAATGAGGTGTGTTTTCTTACATTTTACCATGAATTAGCCAAGAACCATAAAGGATTTCTAACTCTACACAGTGGAGAGTGCCTTGGATTTTTTTTTCTCTTTTTTGCTCTATGCAATGTATTTAGTATTAAAATGCTGAATATGTGAAATATAAAGTTAAAAAGCCTTTATTTTCTTGGCTATATCATAATAGAAAGAAGGTTGACACCTACGCATTTCGACGACATTGCCTTCATCAGAGAGAGGGAACCTTTTTAACTTCATACCTCACATCTTACACTTCAATACTATTTTTCTCTCCAAAGAACATCTTTGAGTGTGGAAATGCACTCTGAACATTCATGAGGCCCAGTTGACCCTTTGAGCACCTAAATCTGGTTCTAATTAATGTATTTAGTACCTGATTTATGGGCCTTGGTAATACTGTACTCAGTAATACATGCACATTTGGTGTCAGTACATGTATATATGGTACTGTGCATATGACAGAAGCAAAGCCTACTAAGCCATTGTGTAATCATATATGCTCTTTGGTGGACACTTTTCTCCAAAGCCCCTTACACTGCCTTTAGTGCTGTACATACTGAACATGTCTAACATCAGCAATACACACTTTGTCTCTAGTATAGACACACAAAAAGACTCACACACTCACTATACCACTGCCTTTTGTATTACAAGCCTCTAAATTCATGGTCAAAGATTTCCAGAGTGCACCTGTCAAAGCTGCTAGGCCTGGCTAAGCGGCGCAGATTTACACCGCCGGCCATTTAAACCTATTACAATGCCTCCCTCACAGAAATGCAAACGCTTCGGCAGATTCATAGGCAGCCATTAATTTCCGAAGTGTCTGGTCGTGCGCTGCTCGGCCGTGCTCTCCTCCCCCTAGTGCCTGACATGGAGAGTGCTGCATAAACATTTACGCAGCAGTATTTTTTAAAGGCCCTCTGCAGTGTCTTGTAAATCTGCCTGCTGCTTTGATGTCTTATCTGCGGCGCTGTGGTGTGTGTGTGTGTCTGTGGTGTGTGTGTGTGTGTGTGTCTGTGGTGTGTGTGTGTGTGTGTGTGTGTGATGGTGTGTTTTTGAGTGTGCGTGCATCTACTGTATGTGTGGGATGAGTGTGTGTTCATTTGTTAATGCTCACCTTCAGTCTGCCCACTTTGGAAAATGTTATACATTGTATCTTCAATCGAACTAATACTCTAACATTTTAAAATAGTCACGGTTATCATAAAACACACATTTACTCATAAACAAACACACATTTATTTCTGACATACGCAGAAATACATTTATATACATTTACATACATAAATTGACATTTACATACAATTCTTTCTAAACTGATTACAAATGTACGGAATAAGCTCAACTCAATCTCAGCATTAAACATGAAGGCACTTTGCTCTACATGTAACAGGGGGAACAAGTGCAGGTTCAGTCACAGGTTTGATCCCTGCAGCAGCCACTGTGTCCATCCACACCCATGTCTCCTGTTGAAGTGCCATTGAGCAAGACATTGAACCCCCTACCTGCTAATAGTGATTTAGTCTCTGCGTATGATTTATGGTTCTGCCCTGCTGCCACTCTGGACATGCTTAGTGGTGATTTAAGCTTTGGCCTATAGAGTAAGAACAAGCCGGCGATTGTGTTGAGGCCACCAGTCAATCCATTAACTGAAGACTTTATGGAGACGGATTCTCTCCTCTGGGAATGTTGGTCTCTGAAAACCACAGATAATAAAAGCATCGCTATTAATAGTAAGCTAAAATAAATGGAAGTAGTGAAAAAAAGCAAAAGGTGCAATATTATCTTAATATTCCCAGAGAGACAGTGACAATGTCTTTGTGATTGGTGCCCCTTAGTCCTATCTCCTCCTCAACAGATTTGTTAAACGCTGTTTATGTAACAGCGAGAGAGAGTCCAGTGATTTACAGGCCTGTGAGTGTTTTAATGATGACTGGTGCAGGTCAAGGTAATGATCATAAATAAGAGGGGCAGGAGAGAGGAAGGGGGGAGAGAAAGAACAAGTGAGAGAGGGTGGCTGAACATCATAACAGGTCTAAGGACGGGTTCAAATTCCTGCAGCTCAGGGATGATGTCGTAACTTACAGCACCTCGTGTTGTTGACCCAAAAGGAGAGCTGTGAAAGTTGTTGGTGGGCTCAGCAGCAGCCGGGAAAATGGAAAACAGCAATGGCTTTTGTCTTTTACTGACATTGTTCTTATGGAATAATCTGTGGCAAGGTTACATGGAGCAGAAGAGGAGGGGATTGTAGTCCAAACTGAAGCACACAACAATATTACATCTTTGCTATATGTGAGACCTTCTTATGATATTCATATGAATGTAACTGCATTATAGGCATTGTAATGGAGGATTTGCTATGTGCAGGAATCTCTCTGTCGTTGGTTAAATGTCTTGACTGCAACAAAAATAGTAAAAATATTTGATCAGCAAAAAGAAAGTTGTGAGGAATGGTATCCCAAGAACTGATTTTAACCAAATGTATAAAGTCAGACAGGCAAATACACACTTGCACCCACACTCACACACATTCGTACACACACAGACTTACTGAAAGGTATGCTAAGGCCTGTGTTATTGTACCAGAAAGCCCTTGAGACAGACTCACCCTATAAAACACACACATATTCTGATAGGATTGTGTAGTTGCAGCTCTCTGTTTGTTCATGTTACTCATGTTCCTCTTGGATTGTCTGCCTTGAATAGAGAACCAACTGTACTGAACTGTACTGCACTTCTGCCCTATCAGTCTGTGGCTGCACTACTGAAACCTGCATAGACAATATATACCGCACTTTCCTTCCACTTGTACTAATGTAGGAAGCTGAAATGCAAAGAACAAAATGAGTGTGAATGGGTTTGCTGGGTATCCATTTTGGAAAAAAAAATGCTACCTGAAATACCTCAGCCAACGAATTTATTCTATCCTCAAACTAGAAATATCTTTTAAACAAAGCTCTTCAAAATGACTCACAACTCTAATAGAAACCTGCAACACTCTTCATCTTTTTAATGTTTTTATAGCTGTTATAGCTCATGGAGTAATTCAACATGTACCACAACATGCTAGGAATGATGTTGATGTTAATGATTTTATTGCTGGCTAGTTCATTTGAAATATTATCAGACTTTCATATGTTGAACACAGCTACTGAAAAGAAAGGCAGGGAGGAAGGGGGATTGCAGGAGAGGAAAACAGGGCATCGATGAATTGCAGGCTTGACCTTTGACCCCAGCATCGCCCTGCACAAGACATGAGGTAAGAGTCCTCATTCCACTCTTGGTACTCAACTCCCTAAAACCACACAAACCGCTTCATAAGCTGAAAGGACTCCGCTGTATTTTACTCTCTAGACCACAAAGTGGAACGTGTGTAGATTACTTCTCCTCTGCCTGCTTCGAGGCTCGACTGGGCCCTCTAGTGGATGAAAATAGACCTTGCACTATGATATGGGAGTGTGCTATATTCCATTCAAGTCAACTTTATTGGCATGAATGCAAGGGAACCACAATTGCCAAATCATTTCAGGACATCAAAAAGCAATTCTATTACATTGCCAAGCCCATTACATTTATCTTAGTAGTACATCAGATACATAGAGAAGTAAAAACAAACCACAGTGAATACAAGGCTTGAGGTATTACAAATTGAAGAAATCAGACAACAGAACTTGGGTAATGAATGCTACAATACTCTCCTAACAAGACTGCAAGACAGGTTGTGGTTGAGTCAGGCTCGCTGCAGAATGGATGATATGCAATGTCTTATCAGATTAAATTCACCTCACTTCAAACCTCATTTCCTCTCGGAGCTAGGCTGGGACTTGACAGATCTCTCTTCGGTTTAATAGTAAGATATCCACCTCCGAGACCATGAATAGCCTTTTCGGATCCTTTCAGATCTCATTTTATTTTGGAAATAGTTGCAAGTAGAGACATTACAGGAAGAGATTGCCAGTCGGTGTATTTTCATTCTGCCAATGGCTACAAAGGGTTATACAGGGTATGCAATCTGCGTAGAATAGTGCCAGAGAGTGCGTGACCTCATGATCATTCCTCTCATACTCATGAAACATTCCTGCCACCAATAAGACAAAGAAAACTCGGGCATGCTGGCATTCCTCTGCAGTTTACAATGAGATTACAGGATCAACTTGAAAGCCATTTCAGTCTTCCATCATTAAGGCTGGCTCTGGTGGGGTCGACGTGCCGTCTGGAGCCGTTCTCTCTAAATAAGACAGTTATGTAAAGGTGGGAATGAAGCTGGGATGTGAAATGACGTGATTGGTTTGTGCTTGGCAAAGTTGGTTCGAAAGCAAGATTTCATGGTTAGGTGACGGTCGGGGATCTTTCAGACGTTGCCAGTGACATCTTGGTTGTAACGTCACAGGCTTGACCTTTGGCTCAGGCCAGATTCCTGGTTCAAGGCCCATCAATAATCACTGACAATCGACACCCAGAATAACTCGCTCATACTATTCACTCATTTGTCAGATAAATCTTCCCGTATTCAAGCATATTTATGGCATCTGCTGCAGCAGGGAGTGACTTTTGGAGGAGGAGAAGAAGCAGGAGGATGAGGATGAAGAGGCTGCCTGGGCCCGGTCAGGCCAGTCATGAGGAATCTGGTTCAAGAATCAGGAAACGGCGTTTTTCCACGTCACGTGTGCATCGTATCAGGCTTAAGTGACAACAACGTGTCATTGTCATTGTCTGTGCACCACTATATTCACATACCAGTACCTGAGCGGGTCACTGAGTATCCTACCGCACCCTACGTCTCTACACCCCGGTAGTCTCCCATAGTTACTGTATGTTGTAAAACTGCAAGTCATTCAGGAGATATAGTTCGCTAAGAGCAAGCAATGGCTCCAATATTGTAATCATCACACGCCAAATGCCTGATTTGTCACAACCACTGTGTCAACATCCATCAAATGAATGGGTTAAGGCTTGGGGTATAGTGAGATGGTGAATTAACAGCAGTTTTATTATTTATAACACCCTCATGCTGTGAAGGTAAACACCATCCATGTCCATTTCAATAATTAATCATGTCAATATTGCAAGTATATTTTATGAGTATCTATGATCTTATTTATCCAAATACATAATTCATAATCTGTTTCTCCCATTTCTGTTCTGCTGAAGCCAAATGCACCATTGCAGGATTTTGCATTGGACGTTAATGTTTCTCAATAAGTTGTGTCTCCCAGTCCCTGGAGGGCTTTATGGAGCCGGTTTAGCCGGTTATTTGGGATTTCTGCAGAACAGGAATATCAAGGGAGAACTTGCCCAGGCCTCAGTGTTTGTGTTCCTCAGGGGGAAGACCGCTCCGACCGGTTTTCTGGGGTGGAGAGATGAGAGAAGGGAGGGTGTGGGGCGTTCTCCCTCACCTCTTTCTCCTCTGCTTCTCTTCTTTCTCTCTGTATCACTCAGTCCATCTCCGCTGAGCTGTGAGTCTGAGCAAGACAACAGTGACTGGCAGAAAACGGCTAAAAGAGTCCTAGACTGGATGAGGTGAGTATCATTGATTAACTATTGACTTGTTGCCAGCTGGCAGGTGGGTAGAGGCTGTGTAGGTATGTGTGGCTGTGCTGTGAGGGCAATCACTGCATTAGCATACAGAAAACATACATGTCCTTATCAGCTCACTGCTCATTACAATGGTAGGTTGGAAGGGGGCATGCGTGTCTGGGTGTGTGTGTGTGTGTGTGTGTGTGTGTGTGTGTGTGTGTGTGTGTGTGTGTGGGTGTGGGTGTGTGTGTGTGTGTGTGCGTGTGTAATCCTCCGAAATCCAGGTTGTTACCACACATTGTTGTAAAATGTACTCTTATTAATGTTGCTCTTATTAATGTACACCATGCAGTAAGAGCTAGGCTGTTTGTCCATAATAAGCTATGTGCCATTTACAATATAACAGAGCAAACAGAATGCACAATAGGACTGGCTTGCACACTGCTTCCACATAAGCTCGGGGTTGATTTGATATTGATGACATCAGAGACAAGTGACGAGTTTGTGTGTGTGTGTGTGTGTGTAGGGAGGAGCTCATACATGTATAAAGGATGGAAGGCCTTGATATGAAAACGTGAACACATTCATTATTATTGTATCTTTATTTGCACAAAATCCATATCCATACATGTTTCCTACAGTGTTCACGATTAAAATGTCTGGTGTGAAGGTGGATACCAAGATAGTTTACTCGGTGTCACTCTCCACTGATGGCCAGAGGTCTCTGCGCCTGTGGCCTTTATGTAATTACCACAGTGGTAAACCGTTGTCTAGTTGTGTCTCTTGTCACCTGCTCACTGCACAGACAGAGACGAGACGATGACAAGTCAAGGAAGTTGTAAAAGCAGCGCGGCCCTGACAATGGCTTCCAGGGTGTTAAATGACATTTTTGGGCGCTGACCACTCCCATTTGTTCAGAAGAGCAATGGTGCAGCGGTTGTTGTTGTGTGACAGATGACAGCAACAGCAGCACTAAATCTTCCTCCCAGAAGTCAAGTATGGTTTTGATTAAACAGTAAATATCCCACTGGACTGAAGCTGTTTGAGAAAGGCTTTACAGTCGGACTGGATCAATGAGATACACACACAGTTTGTCATCTATAAGGCCTATGTATGTGGGGCATCGAGGCTACATGTTTGCACATAACGTGATAATGCTTCTGTCAATAGTGTGATACGGTAGTGTGATATATTAAGAAAAACTGCAGTAGTGATATAGTTTAAAGGTGAGAATACTGGAAGTGCGCTGTAACAATAATTACTCAGCTACAGTAACACCTTTGTATGTGTGTGTGTGTGTGTGTGTGTGTGTGTGTGTGTGTGTGTAGGTGTGTGTGTGTGTGTGCGTGTGTGTGTGTGTGTGTGTGAATAATGAACTGGAGACGCCAGAGCAAGCGAATAGAGGCAGACAGGTCTTTTCTTGCTCTGCTGCGATGATCTGAACAGCCAGTTGGCCGACATATCCTGACATGCCGAGAGAGCGTGAACTGCGCTGATCGAAATGCAAAATAGTGTTTAATGTGTGTGCCTGTGTGAGCTGGTGATCCTCTGTGTGTGTGTGTGTGTGTGTGTGTGTGTGTGTGTGTGTGTGTGTGAGTATGAGAAAGAGAAAGACTGACACACATTCTAGCACATGTGCAGCACTCAACGCACAATGATTTTTGTGCTCAGTTCAGAACCACTGGCGCATGTCATAACCCAGGATATCAGTTTGCAAAGTCACCTGTTTGCATGGAGATTTACCATCGATAAACTCTTTAGTTATTTTGTAATGATTATTACATGGACACCCTGCGATACACACATATGCACACGCGTACACATACACACATACACACATACACACATGCAAAATTATATATGCACACATAAACTGCAAACTAAAGTCTCAGGTAGTGCAGACCTAGCAGAACCAGTTGAGCTACTTTCAATCATTTCCAATATCACTACCAAATTTGCTCTCATATTTGGGTAACAGGGACAGCCTATCAAACTACAGTGCCAACAAAGCTCTCACCACCCTGGATTCACAGCACTATCTTCAGACTATGTGTACACTCAGACCAGTTTTCTATGTGTCAGTTCTGCTGGTGTAGTCCCCTTAAAGTTGAAATGGTTTTATGATTCATCCCAAAAAGAAAAAAAACAAGAATCCAACTGTTTGCCTTGGATTTAGGGTGTGAGGCAACCGCCTTTCTTCCTGCTTTCATGTCAAGTCAAGTCAGATTGATCTAAGAGGAAAATTCTCTTGACCAGCATCCATCCATATCATGTCATTCATGTCCTGTCATATCATCTCTCTCTCTCTCTCTCTCTCTCTCTCTCTCTCTCTCTCTCTCTCTCTCTCTCTCTTTCTCTCTCTTCCTCTGGGGGGATTGTCCCGCTCACTGTAAGATCAGGAGCCGTCCGGTCATCCGGTGATCTCCGTAGCAATGGAGGGTTTCAATGAGCTGCTCCATAAACTGGAGGAGGCCCATGAGCGGGAGGTGGAGGGTAAGTGGAAACAATGAACAATGAACTGACACTGACTGCACCACAAAACCACTCGATGACTACAACCGCTTCTCGTAAAGTCTGTGAAATAACCAAATGTGTGGTGTGTTTTTGACTTGTCCAGGCTGGCAGGTGAAGGTCCAAGAGCTGTCCAACAAGAAGGGCTGGTGAGTGGATTCTTCTGCCACACAGGGTCTCCACAGTGGCACGTTTAGACACTTAAGATAATCAAGTTTACCTGACAGCAGTAATGAAGTTCAGCCACTGAGAGAGCAGCTTTGGGGCCTGAAGTCTGTATGGACCAGGCGGGCATGCTAGTCCTGTAGGTGGTCCATGTCAGTGTTGTTTAGTTCACTTAAACAACTGACAGCGTCTTGAAATAAGGCAGAACACTCTTGTTTCAAAATGGCACTCAATTGAAGGAAATTATTGAGTTTATTTGTACTGGAAGCAAGTGCAATTGTCTCATCCCCACTGAAAGATTATTTCACTTGTTTTCAGGGAAATAAGATTTTAAGACTACTAGATTGAATTTGTTGCAATATACTTGCACAAACTGGCAATCAACCTTGCGATCTATAGACCTTGTGTCTAGTCTGTCAATCAACTTCCACTTCTGCCTCAGCATCTTGTCATCCCAGTCCACATTAAGGCAGCTGTCCAGCTACGCCTCTGTCTAGCATGGGCATGACCTTTCTCATCAAATGTCAAATAAAAGAGGAAAGTGAAAGGTGAAAGGTGAAGTGAAAGTGTAGTAAAAGTAAAAATAAATAAATAAAGTAAAACCACTAACCCCCACACTGCTTATCCTTCAGAAATGATTCATGTTCCAGTGAACAAGTATAATCCTCTTATCGGCATTATCATGTTATGTTTGGCATGTTATCTGATAAAGCAAGATGGTAATGACAGGTTGTAACAATAGAGTTCTCCCCCTGTGTGTGTGTGTGTGTGTGTGTGTGTGTGTGTGTGTGTGTGTGTGAGCAGTGATACAAAGCGAATGGAGGAACTGTTCAGTAGAAACCAGCAGATGAGGGAACAGCAGAGGTTGCTCACCGAAAACATCAAGACACTGGAAAACAGGTACTGGTGTTAGATACCTGAGTTTATTACTGTATTGTTACTGTAGTATTATGTGGATCAACTTAATGTCAACACCACTGTTTATCGGTGTAACCTGTTTGATTGGTTGGAGTGGTGTGTGCTTATTTGTGTGCGTGTGTGTATGTGTGTGTGTGTGTGTGTGTGTGTGTGTGTGTGCCAGTGCAAGGAAAGGTAACACTTTACCTGAAGTGCATTCTGATGCATTGCAAGCAGATTAAAAGCCCATTAGCGGGATAGATACACTTTTCTTACAATATAATCATCAGAAATACATCAGAAGATTATACTAAATTTAATATCATGTCACTAACCACACATGTGCCCCATAAAGTCTTCAACCCCAGAAATCCTTTTATCATGCTCTGATTATAATATTTATGTGGGCACAATAATTGCTTATAATGCCTTATGAGCACCATTCAAGCAAAGTTTTGCCCAAGGAAATATGTAGCTCAGATCTGAGTCACATAGCCTTTGCAAAGTATGTTTTAACCTGCATGGAGCACCAAGTGGGTGTGGTTTGCCACGTACGATGATGCAATGACTACCTGAATGTTTAGATCATCACAGAAAATCAATTTAGTGTACTTTTATGTGATTGACAACTTAACTAACTTCCTGAATTGACCTGATGCAGTAACCTCCGCCCATCCAGTACCCCAAGCAGGATAAAACAAAGGCTGCGTTATATGCGAGCACTACTCGACTCAGGTGTGATGGGGATGTGTGTGTGCGCTGTGTGTGCCGCTCTGTGACGTCTCTCTGCTGACCGTGCAGGCTGAGGGCGGGGCTGTGTGACAGGTGCACAGTCACTCAGGAGGTGGCCAAGAGGAGACAGCAGGAGTACGAAGCCTCTCAGATACAGAGCCTCCAGCACATCTCCATCCTGGGTACTCAAACATTTCCATTCCCATCTCACCTTTGCTTCTCTTACCCTTCTTTCAACCTCTTATGCCTCTTTTTATGATCCTTTTAAAAATAAATAACACAGTTAACGGGCTCTGACCGTGACTTCTGGTGTGTGTTGTAGCGGGAGAGATGAACAACCTGAAAAAGGAGAACAAGAGACTGAGAGATGAGATCAGGAGTCTGAGAGGAGCGCTGGAGTGAGTATATGGTGTTTGATTACAAACTGTCTCTCATCAGTGTTGGGCTCATTAGTCAAAAAAATTAATATACTCAATTCAAATGTAATGTCATTACTTTAGTCATTACTCCCTGGGAGCAGTAATTCATAACTATAGATCACACAGTCAACACCCAATGCTTATTTTCATTGTGGTCCACCTGAAAGCCATTTCTTACTCAACAACTGTCAACTGTTGTTCTTGATCTAAATGTGTGCGTATGTGTGTGTGTGTGCATGTGTGTGCCATGGCAGAGGTCAGAGTGAACACTCCTCCAACAGCACCACCCCAGAGGTCAAGCCAACCAGATCCCCTGACCTTTCACCCTCTGTTGGACCCGTGGCCCTCATCACCGCGGCAACCAGCAGAACCTCCAACCAGCCAGCAGATGGCGATGTTGCAGTGAAAACTGACCCAGACCAAAGAACTGAAGGTGATGAGGAAGAAGAGCTGGGAGGAAACTCTTTCTCTGAAACAGTCTTTGCTTGTTTGTTCATTGCTCATTTTCATGCCTGTTCTCATTGCTCTTATTCACGTTGTTTGTTCTGTTTGAACAGAAACCCTGTCTGAACACAGACAGATTAGGGGATGGAACAGAAGCCTCTTTGTAAGTTTCTAAATCAACTACCAAATGATTTAAAAACAGCCTTATTATATAGTCTAATATGCATAAATCTTGGAGTGGCATTTTCTAACTTTTCCAGTAGTGCATATGCATGGTGATTAATCTGATAATAGGTAATCATAAGCATGGCGATTGTGTGATTGAAGTGTTTCCTCTGTGTTGCTGTCCCTCTCCTTTCTCACACAGGAGTCCTACAAGCCTCTTTCTATGTCGACTCCCACTGCAGCGTCCTGGAAGACAGAACACAGTGTAGGTCGGGGGAGTGCTGGAGAGAGGAGGTGAGACAGAGGGCATGGGAGATAGCAAAAAAGAGCAATAGAGTGCAATCACACCACAGTGGTATGTATGTCCATTTTAACATTTCTCCTTCTCTCTCTCTGGCCTTTGTCTCTCATATCTTAGAACTCAAAGTATTGAAGGATTGGACCAGCGATCGGCCATCCCTCCCCATCTTCTCCTCCTAAAGAACGTTCCCCACTCCTCTTCCTCATCCTCCTCCTCTTCCCTGTCCAGCGGAGAAGTGAACCCTAGCAGACATGTGCTCCACACCCCCGTCCCATTCCGTCCTCGCCCTGTCAAGAGCAGCCCTCTCTCCCTCCCCTGGCCCTTGTCCGAATCCTCTGACTGGGTCACCTTGGCTGCTTCCCCGGGCAACTGCCTGGTGGTGCAGCCCAATCCCAAACCCAACCCGCAGCGTTTTCCCAACCTGATCCCGACAGGCCAGCAGGCCAACCACTGCAGCCCCGGTGTCCAGGGGAGGAGGCAAGTTCTTGGGCATCCCTGGCCCAGGCGCAGCCCCCCTCAACCGCTTTCTAAAGAGCAGACTCTGGTGCTCAGGGTGAGGAGTCTGTCAGAGCAGGGGGAGAGTCAAGCTAAGGCCAAGGAGAAAAGGGAAATGCCACCGTCCAAGCCTGAGAGGGTCTTCGGAGAGGGGCTCAGAGAGGTATATGAGGGGCCTCTGGACCTATCGGATCGAGGGAGGTCCAAATCCAGCCAACCGCCGAGGGGTGATAAGCCGTTAACCATGCAGGGTGGGGAGAGAGAAGAGGAGAGCTCTGACAGGGACATGAAGACAAATCCTTACACACACATACCAGTTTGTCCCTCTTTATCATCGCCGTCGTCCTCCCCTCTTGTCCCTCCCTCATCCTCCGCTACACCTCCACCCAGCCAACAACAGGAACAGGCTTCGGGTGATCATAACCACAAGGTAATGTTACGTCTCGTTTGACAATGAAGTGCATGGATGAACACATAAGGGTGATGGGAAAGAGGGGACGAGCAGGATTTACTTGAGTGAATCAATGGTCATGGTGTGATGGTCTTGTCACTCCAGGAGGAGCAGGAGCAGAAGGAGGAGGCAAACGGGAAAGCAGACCAAACCAACGGGAAGAAGGTGCCTGTCCTCACCATATCGTTACGGCCAGGTAAGGACTTTGACTGTATGTGTGTGTATGCATCCATACATTTGTGCATGTTTAAACTTACTCATTTATTTATTTCTATAACAGTAGTACTGCTGGAGACTCTGAACTGTGCACTGCAAAAGCAAGAATCCTTATCATCAAATGGCAAGGTAACTTCCTGTGTTCAGTCATGAAATCATGTTGTTTCCCCAGGTCATGTTGAGTCTTGCATTGCTGAGGAAAAAGCAGAGAGACAAGTGACATGGTGTTAGCTTATTTTTACTCAATCTATATCACCATTGTCATGCGAAAACATCATAACTGTAATTCTGCTGTTTTTTTATTTTTTTACTTGAAGTGAAATTTCACATGGCCCACTATCTGTTATCCCTGGTTTTCATCTGACCGCTGTAATATGTTAACTGATTAATGATATCTCGTGAGTCATAGCTCAGTCACAAAGAGTGTCCTCGCTCTGCCTCCCGTTGACAGTCATCGTCACCGACGGCTGAACCGGGAAGCAGCTCGGAGGAGCAGGACGGGGAGGAGAGTGTGTCTGGACAGGAGAGCAGCCAGGGCTCCAAGAGGAAGAGGGCATCCCTGGACACAGACACCGACAGAGACTCTGACATAGACGGTAGGGCGTCAGAGTCCGTGTCTCCAGTCCTTTCTTTCTTGTCTTGTCTTGCCTTGGTCTTGTGCCTATTTTGACTGAAACTTGTCTTGGTTTCAGCCACTATTGGATGTTGACTGTTTCCTACCTATCTAAAAAGCTCCACCTTTGTTTATTTTCTCCCCATCTGTACAGACAATTTAAGGGACTACACCTGTGTAAAGTATGCAATGGTTCTCAAACTTGTGTATTGATTAGTCAAAATCTTGTGCATAAATTAGTTGAATGTTGAAGGGTATAGTACAGAGCTCCTGCAGATAGATCTGATTGATCAGATTGATCCACAAAAGACTCCTTAGTTAGTACTCCTTTATTTTTATATTTGGAAAGAAATGTACACTGTTTGTTGCCTATTTTGGTCTTGTTGTTGAATAGGATGTGCTCTGGTCTCGGTATTGACTTGATCTCGACCCCCTTGGACCTGGTCTTGACTCAAACTCAACTGGACTTGGTCTTGGAAATGACTTGGACTCGACTGAGGCGGTCTTGACCACAGCCCTGCTTCCTACCTTGTTTTGTTCAGTCTTGATTCATACAGTACACCCACATGTACTAATGTAACCATCATAGAGGTTCCACTTGTTCTGTGAACTGTTGCACCATCCCCCGCAGGAATTGTTTAGAACATCATGCCCCTCTGAACTCACACAGTATATTTATGTTTGGCGGTAATGAATACATTCACTTCTTCCTTCTTTCTCGTCTCAGATGCCCAGCAGCTGAGGAAGATCAAGATCACAGTGGGATCTGAGGAG
This sequence comes from Centroberyx gerrardi, assembly GCF_048128805.1. Taxonomy (NCBI): domain Eukaryota; kingdom Metazoa; phylum Chordata; class Actinopteri; order Beryciformes; family Berycidae; genus Centroberyx; species Centroberyx gerrardi. The sequence goes on along the minus strand of NC_136010.1, from coordinate 22,898,913 downwards.
ACGAGCTCCAGCTAAAGAGGACAAAGATGACACCACATAAGGTGGGTGATGTAATATAGGCGCAAATTACCCTCACTTTAGATGTTAGGAAACTATATGGGAAGTCAGCATTCAACCTGTTCACCATGCCCCTCAATAAATTTGACAAAACTGTCCACATTATGTAACATAATGAAGCAAATTAATTATGATAGCTTTGGATAATTACTGAAAACAAATGCTCGAGACGATTGGAAGTCTCTATCTCATGCCAGTGGTATTGTTAGTGCTAATGTTTGTCCAAATTAAGACCACATCTCCCATAAACCCCGTTGCCCTGTCATAAGATGGAAGTTGCTTCTTTGGTCAAAGTGGTTTTTCCATCGGCCTTTCACTCATTCCACCATCTGCCATTGCCAGAAACTCTGAAAGCTTTAGTTTCATGCAGAAAACAGCTTCCTCTTCCTCTTTTTGCACCATAAAGCAATCTCTCTTTGTGCCATAAAACAATCCAGCAGATTTATGACTAAATCTGACCTAATGGTGCACAATGTAATAACAAATGCAGTATAGAGGGCAGTAGAGGCTGCCAATCTCAATGATGGTCTTGTTTGTTTTGGGTAATTAGTTCTTAAACTAGGGATCAAAATTTGAATGTGTTGAGAGCCTCTACTACTGCTCTATTCATTGAGTCCATGTACATGCGCATTAATATTCCCTTTATATTCAGGATATTCAAATATTCTGTTTATGAGTTGATGCATGTAAACGGCATATACCATTTACAATAACCAAGATAAGCCCATATCCTGAATAAAAAAAAATAAATATGGAAGCTGGGAAATGCCGATATTAACTGGTATATTCTGGCATGTAAACACCATATCCTGTTTATTGTTGGGTTTGGTGAACAGCACAAACACTGTTTCCATGGAGTCACAAGCATCAAAATAAGAATGTTAGATTGTCTTCATGTATGCAGGTATATGAAAAAGTGGTTGCTGGTCACAAAGATCATGTGCATGTCAACGCACACGGAAAAGGGAGATATATTTAGAAGCTCTCAGTTGTTCGGTGGAGAAGGAAGAGAAAGTCACACTTGGAGGATCACACATTCTGTAACACATACCAGCCCATTTTTGCAAAACTGACAAAAGTGATGTCCTAATTAAGATCCACTGCAGATGAGTACAATGAGTGAATGAATGAATGTCCTTGTCCTTGACACAGTTTTTCCTGTAAAAACCTCAGGTACATAGGCTGATTTTAATCAAAGTGTGGCCTCTGTTGTGTGTCTCCCCTCAGCTATCATTGTCGAATGGTCAAAATCGATAATACCACCACAACTATCACCAGCACCGTCACCACCAGCACCACCTCTCTTCAGTAAATGATCACTACCATCATCATTCCTCCATTCTGAAGTGGAAGAGCCAGTCCAAGTGTCAAGAATGAATACGATGACCCCTCTAATTTCGTTTTATATTTTGAGACCTGTGACTTCTGTTAATAAATGTATGATAAATATCTAATGTATCTGCAAAAATACCCGTTCCATTACTAAACTAATTTTACAATATTCTCATGTTTTCCCCTCTCAAGGCCGAACAATGCCAACTAAAGGAAGTGTGGGCGTCACTTACGAACTCTTAATGCCTCAAGCGTCCTTTTGAAATACTCCCCATACACACTGTACTTACCTCTCATGTAACATATTTCTATATTTTTTTCTCTTTCCTGGCAATGCTGTCACCTCTGCCTGGCTATTTTTTGCCACAAAGAGCCCGCCTCGCCCTCGCTTAAATGACAAATAAAGAGAAAAAAAAAGAAGAGAGAAACATGTTCCTCTTCCTCTTTTTCGTTTTCAGAGAACACATATTTTGCAAGTCTTAACTTTCCACTCGCAGCTGTGACACAGCTTGTGTTACGTCGCGGTGGATGGAGATGATAAGACAAGGGTGATAGAGTCAGACTACAGCATTGTATTGTCAGGCTGTATCATTTTATCAAATGGGAATGATGTTGTAGCTTTTTTTCAAAGAGTGTAGTTTGTATTATTGTGTGTGTGGCTTTATTAAATGAAACAACTCCAATAGTTGAGTAGTCCTAATGTTGCTATATTGATTTCCACTGTTTCTAACGTGCCTCTCTAATGCCATTAGAGTCCATTATGTATTGGGTCAAAGGTCAGTGGAGCACTGCAGTTGCCGAGAAAAGTTGTGACAAAATGGCCTTTCCCTGCCATTCACATCTGTCTGTTAATTAAACTGTGATTGATTGCAAATGTACTGTAAATGTACTGTCATGCTTTGACTTTCAGAATATGCGACTCTACCAAGCTAAACACTGTGTTGTTGTTTTGTCTCATTAGATATTTTTTATTATTTCAAAGTTGTTGAGAATTTTTAGAATGATGTGACCCGCGCTCTTAGACACTGCTAATGCACTAAATAATGTAATGTTTAAATAAATTTCCATTCTTACACTGCTCTTGTTGTTGCTTCAATAACATGTTGTTACTTCACCATACACAGCTATATACAGCATGCATAGTCCCCAGTGGATAATGATGACTATTCTGGGAAACAGAAGTAATTGTATGTGTGACGTGTGGTCCAGGACGTTATGCAAAACAATTGTGGTGTCATGATCAAGGATGTACAAACCAGTGGAAAGCATTGAAAACCCCTCCTGTGGCAGCATGGTTTGGTATAACTGTGAGGAAATCAGCTCCATTGTCAGCACTAGATGGGAATCCCACAAACAGATTAAAGTTGCACTAGGCAAGATTTTTTGAGATGCCGTAGATTTGCTGTGTTTGCCCAAATGAAATTCTGGTGTCTGATATTGACACTTTCTCCACCCATAGGAAGTGATGAATCAAAACTTAAGATCGAAATGGGAATTGTCTCCTAAACAGCAGTGAGCAGCGCTCCGTCCAGAGAATACTGGACTCTCCAACGTTAGATCTTCTGTCTCTTTATCTTTTGTATACTTTGGTATAAAGTGATCACATACAGGTTACTGATGTCACATTACAGGATTTGTGGGTATTGAAGTTCAAATTTTCCAAGTTCAGGTTTCCTTTCGCTGCCATTCGGAGCCGCCTTCGTACAAAGTCGCCTAGTGTTAACTCAATGTCCCTGGAAATACCCTCAAACCGTCCTGCAGTGGGAAGTAAAACTCAATGCACAGCAATAATTTTGCGTGCTTTGGAATTTGGTGTCTAACTTTAAGTTTGTTAAAGTGTCGCCTAATGCTACCTATTGTAGATGAACACAAAAAACTTGACCACTAGTGTGAAAAAACAAGGAATTTTCTGGTTTATGAGAGGGATATATACACTTATGCAGTGTGTTCCTATCATAATGGCTGAAATATATTAGCTGTATTTTACAGTGTTGCCAAAAGCTGTTTCATGTTGTGACTTCTTGTATCCAAGATGCCAGGTGTCATAAATATTAATGACATCTTATGTAAAGTCAATATGGACTCTGATATAAAAGTTGCACAGAGTTGCAGAATACACAAATTACACAGATGTTTCAATGTAAACACATGAAAAAATCATAAGCGCAGAAAGAGTGCTTGCAGACAGGAAAAAATACACCTTCAGATGGATTTGTATGCAGCCTGCCAGGCACACACGGTGTAATTGCCTGTGTAATAATTAAAGCTATCTGTGGATCATCAGCCAGGCAAAGTTCCTCATTCTCCCCCTGCAGTTTGCATACAGAGGGCCGTAACCTCTGGCCCGCGTCTCAGAGAAAAAGACTCATTGTGCCCGTCAACCCACACCAGAAAATGTCATCTGCAGCTCTGAACAGCTGCTCAACACCAATTCTTTCTGTGTTTATCCCAGATTGCGATTTATTTTTTTTATCTTGTATTATCCTTCTTGTTTTTTTCCATCGCTTACTTTCTACCTTTCCCTGTCTTTTCTGATCTCTCTGTCATCTCATCCATTTCATTCTTATGCTCATCTCATCACTCTCCACTCCCTCGCTCCCAACCTTTCTCCCCATATGCTCTCTCTCTCTCTCTGTCTCTCTTTGTCTGCAGCCCGGGTTTCAGTGGGAAGTCGGTTTTCTAATCCTGACATTTGATTAAGGATTAGTTGAAGAGCCGGGGGATTTCTCTGATGTGTTGTTGCTGACCTGCGGTGCCACTGGGGCCGAGCCGCCCACGCCTCCCCTCTGCTCCCTGCACCCACAGCATACAGTGGGAGCATGACAGTTGTAAAACTATTATTTGAATATATGTTAGAGTTGTCGTGGACACCATGCAAAAGTGTCACTCCCATTCATCCATCCATCCATCCAACCCCCCCCCCACCCCACCCCCCCATCCTTCCACTCCTCCATCTACTATAATACTATTACTATGCTGGGACACAAAGTAACCCAGATATCTGTTACAGGCTAAACTTTTGGCTTGGGAAGAAAAATGTCCAGTAGCTATTTATAACCTCCTCATGACGTCATGCAGCAGGAGCATTGTCACTAACCAGTGGAATAGTGGTAAATAAAAAGATGGGTGAACTATGACCTCCAGTAGGTGATAATTAAGTCCAACCAACCACAAATATAAACAAAAATGTCCAGAAAAGCTTAAAAAAAACTATTTTCTTATCATTTACATACATTTGATGCTATTTAATTTGATGTGCACCATGAATTTATGTCACAAACATTTATGTCACCCTAAAACAAGGCAGTATAAAATAAGTTTTAGGTGACTTCAGCCATCACTACATCTTTGGTGCCAACTGGCCGACGCACCGACGCGACGGCAGCTCTCTGCGCTCCACACCAGAAAGCATCATTAAAGAGGCAGCTGAAAAAAAGCGATAAGCCGGCTATTCCTGCCCCCGAAACAAACAGTGTGATTGGCGTGAAGGCAGAGAGCTTGTTCCTCTTTCACCAACTCGGTCGCATCAAACTTCCTCGTCAAAAGTCAAGTGCTCCGCGCCCCGCCGCACCGTCCACACATCACCCGCAGCGAAGTCCTACCAGGATGGAGCCGACATAAGAAGACATGAGGAGTTTTCTGTACAAAGTAAAACGACTCTAGAAGATCATCAGCAACTACAGAGATATTTGGTGAAGAGTCCGGTTGAAACGAGGTAAATGTATTCTTAATCTCCTTTGCCTGTGGCGGGAGGGAGTAGCCCAACTGTGAAAGTGGATGACATTATGAAAGTATGATGCATGCGATACATGTGATAAATATGCGGTAGAATCACATCGTTTTGTCTATGGTTGTCCACAAGTTGACATGTTTATTGTCTCATTTTACAACAATGATGCTCAGGTAAGTCTAACTTGACAAAAAGAGGAACTTCAAGGTCTTTGGGTTGAAACAACCACCGCCTATACAATAATCACTCGGTGTGCTTTAACACATTCACATGGGAGGTTTGTTGCATGTGCAGAGGGTTTGATCAAGTGTGGAAAGTGATAAAAAGTGATGAAGTGAAGGTTATAGTCAGCACTGCCCCAATACTTTCCTTTTTCTTAGAGTAGCATAAATGATGAGTCTCAAAAATGTTCCCATCTTAATTTAGCCCTGTGTACTTCATCTTTGCTTCAACTTTTTTTTTTTTTTCCAGCTATTTTTAGATGGTCCATCTAAACTAAACCAGACTAGTTTCTGTTCTCTATGTGTTTTCTTCCAGATGCTTGTGCAGTAACTTTAATTTTAGAGTTTGTATAGGTTTGTATAGACAGTCAAACATAGACGGGCCTTACAGTCAAAATACTTTTACATCTCTTACACAACCCAGATCTTCTTTGAGCTTTCCCTTAAGGCTTTGTGTTATATTGTGTAGAACAGAAGAGGTTTAGGGATATAAAGATATATGAAGACTTCTGTATTTTTAAATGATCTTATATAGTCCATGCCTTAAACCTAAGCCACAATAGTACTAAATCCCAGGGCAGTTTTGACTCAGAAATTGACTTTGCATTGTGTACTGTAAGAAATGCCAATATTACATCACATTGGTGGCCATTGCCAATCCCCCATCATGCGTCTACCTGGCGTCTATCTTGCATTAGTACTGCAGCTGAGCCTACATTTTCATTGTGAAAGACCCCAAAATTTGCGTCTTTCAAATGATGCAAGATTCGTGGTTGGTTGGTAGAGCGTTTCTTGCCCTGACAGAAGAGCAACATTTGAATCTTCCAAACAATGCAACTGTGCAGCAGCATTCAGAAGACCACTTTATTTGGCAGGTAAAATTAATGTGAATTAATTTGTCTTTGGTGCAGGGATATATGTATCAACAAGCTCGCATTCAGTCCAGCAGGACAGTGCAGAACATGTAGCACAGGACGCTCATACTGTACAGTGCAGCACAATGCAGTGTGCCAGTAAAAACTAAGCTGAAATGGAGAAGCCCATCCGTCCAGAACCCCCGGCCTTCCCTATTGATAAGTAACTTCCCAATGCAAAGTGGCTGGTTTAAGCCTTGGGCAGTGTTTGTGTGTGTGTGTGTGTGTGTGTGTGTGTGTGTGTCTGTGTGTGTGCGTGTGTGTGCGTGTGTGTGTGTGTCTGTGTGTGTGTGTGTGTGTGTGTGGGAGGGGGAGAGGGGTTGGGGGGGGGTACTTGTGTATGTGTATCATGTGAGCACTGTACAGTGGCAAAGCAATAGCCTTCTTTCTTTCTTTCTGTTATCCTGTTGTGTGGTTGTGGTCACATGCCAGTGAATCTGATTGGCTGGTGATGTTGTGGTTATGGCTGGAGGCAGCCAAGCAGGTAGACACAGCATGGCAGCCATTCAGAGCCCCATGAATTTGCATCTGAATCCACCCAGAATTCACATGAATTATTCCTGTCTTAGACAGACCTCCCATTCACTGTCAATGCAGCGGCTCTAGTACGTGTCTCCTGATGACACCATTGAGAGTGTTGTGGCTTTGGAGAGATGTGTTCATGTTTACAAATTTGGACTGAACTTTTCAAGGTCATATGATTATTTATTATGTTAATTGTAAGTTGAGTGAAGGCTGATTCTGACACATGTCACTGCAGTATAGTTTCACACTTGTTTCTTCTCTGGTTTCTGCTCAATATTCGCTATCAACTTTCAAAACAAATGGCTTATATAGATATATATAGGTGAACTATATATAGATATATATAACTCAACTATATACTCTCTTAAAGAGTTTAGATGGCAGCGGTACACCTGAATAGTACAGTGCTTATTTTGAGTATCACAGGTCTCCAGTTTGGTTCTTAAGTCATTGTGAAGCTCATGTGACCTGAGAGGTAATCTGAAATCAAGACATTTATATTCTTAGGATCTTAACAAATACAATATTCAGTCCCTAAGTGAAAGAGAAAAATACACAAATCAGATTCTTTCTTTTGTTTTTTACAGCCACCAGGGAGGTTTTGTTTTTGCTTCTGTAAGTTAGTTTGTCTGCCTGTCAGTAGGATATTTCAAAAACATATGAGTGGATTTCCATGGTATTAGGTAAATTAATGGTGGACAGATAGACCTTGGGTCTGATTAGAAATGTAGCTGATGACGGCTGAAGTTTACAGAGCAAAACTAGGACAATGTGTGACCATCAGTCTCATACTGACCTCCTAGTTATAGCCTGTTTATTGGTTTTACCTGGGATAGGAATCGCAGCGCAGTTTTAAATGAAAGTCAAAACTGTGTAAAAAGAAACCCTGGCACTCCTTTGATCAACCAATCTAAAGAGGAACAAAGTTTGAACAGAGAGAAAAAGGAAGCAAATATGTTTACACCATTATTTTTGAACAGGTCAGCTCGAGAACACAGGAACTTCCTGTGGCTAACTGGTCAAACGAAACATTTTCCATGACTTACTACTAGTGACACTGTCGTGGCACCAGGCCAAGAACAGTAATGATTATAGTAAAGATTGTAGGTATTTTTTTGTATATGGCTTTTAACAGCTGCTCACAGAACCACTATAAACTCAAAGTGACAACACCATCACTGTCAGAGTGTTGGTGAGCACAGGCTGCTGCAGTGTTCACCTGTAGACTCAGTCGTGTCCTCTGGTGTTTTGGGAAGTTCTGGTTCCAGCAAGTTGACATGACCTTTAAAATCATAGTAAGTTGTTAATGATTATTGGGGCCAGTAAGCAGCTGTTCTGTGCTACTGAGAAACATCGCTTCCTTCCGTCAGAAAATGTGCAATGATCTGCACCTGAGAGGTGAAGAGTGAAGAGTTATACAGTATAACTCTTTCTTTCTCTTTCTCTCTCTCTCTCTCTCTCCCTCTCTCTCTCTCATCTGTTTATGTCAACCAAGATGAGCTATAAAACAAGGCTTCTATCTCTCCCAACACAGACTCCCTCTCTGTTCGCTCTCCTATCAATCCCTGTCTGATTTCCATCTCACCAGTGTTTCACACGCCCTGTTCCATATGACTGCACGCACACGCACGTATACATGCATACACACACACACACACACACACACACACACACACACATACAGTACGATACTAAGAAAAAACAAAGTATTCCATAGATGACACAAATGAACAGTGTGGCTGGGCAGATATGAAAGGCCTTTCAGTGTTCATCCAGTTTTGGTTTTAACAGCTGTGGTGACCCATGGAAGAGCTTAATAGCACTTACTGAGACTTAAGAATCAACAAACAATTGCAGCCAGTGACTTAGCTGTTACGCTGCTATAGTGCAGGAGACTGTAAAGACTCAAGAAGAAAGACATATACCAATAGTGTGGCGATGGAGAAGCTGGCAGAAGCACATCAGAAAAAAAATCCTGCAGTCATCTTTGTCCTCTCAGTCGTCCTCCCCCTGTAGCGAGGGACAGCAAACATTAGCATGTGACATGTCATGTCACGTTCACGCCTTCCCCACCCAGTATTAGTGACATGACAAAATACAATTACAGTAACACCCATAAAAAAAGTGATCTTGCCGTGAACTTGACTCATCTGATCATTGTTGTTCTCACGGTCTTCACCTCCCGCATGGCCCCATCCTCCTGTCCACCAACCACAAAGTGTAACACAGTGATCCAGATCCAGACCCAGATACGGATGATTCTATCCTCAAAGCATAGCTGTTTCTTAAGCAAATGCCTTACAATGACTTAGATTTCTGAATAACCCATTATGTGTTTTGCTTTAACGGCAATAATCATTTTCTGAAAGTATGTGTCAGTTTTTTCAAATGGTAGATATCTCATTTTGGAATGAAATCCTTCACATACATTAATAATGACTTCAGGTAATGTCTCCAAGGGAAGGGATTACTTATAGATTCACTCCTAATAGTGTTTCACCTTTCATCTTGAGGAAGGCCATCTAATACTTTAATTGTTCAACTCTATGATTGTGTTTTCATGCAAACAGTATTACAGATACTAGTTCATAATCTGTTTATGGGGATTATGGAGAATATAATTAAAACAGAAAAACACAAATGTTCAATAAATATTTTATTTCTACCCAATAATAATTAAGTAATAATAACCATGATTAAATGTTATTCTTCTGACAAGCAATATAGTTCTTGAACAGTAGCAACACATGGTGGTGATTTTCAGTTAACACCTTAATATTTAAATGAACTGTTATGCGTTCGTAGGTGTGTATTTTTACCAGATATATCACAATAGTTTTGAAAGTGACGCATGCAGTGATGTAGTGGTAAATAATAACGCTGGGGAAACTATGACTTCCAGTCTGTGATCATTATAAGGCAAACAACCACCAATATGAACAAAAATGATCAATTATATTTTTAGAAAAGCTAGAATTTTTGCTTTTTTCCTTAAAAGATCCAACCTTCATATAACTTCAGTTTGTGTACAGAACATGGGTTTACCCTCCACTACGTCACTGTTTATATCTGAACATATACGTGCAAACACATTGTAGTGCTAGGAGGGCTAGTCCTGACAGTGTCAACATCTATATCAAACACCCCGATGAAAAAGCTGTTTTCTGCTGGGTTTCAAAGCTGTCGTTTGTCCGCTTGCTGTGTCTTTCCGCTGTCCCCCTGCAGACCGCACCATGGGCTGCGTGGGCTCAAAGAAGGAGCAGGAGCCTCTCAGCAAAGGGACGGTCAACGAGGAGCTGCAGAGCCGCGGCCAGACGCCCCACTACGTCAAAGACCCCACCGCAGGAAACTCCACCAGCAAGGCAGTAAGCAGTAATATAGTGATTAAAAAAAAAAAATCTGAGAAAACTATGACCTCCAGTCGGTGATCATACGGCAAACAACTCCCAAAATATATTTAAAAAATCAAATATATTTTCAGATAAGTATTCATTTATGCTCTCTTTCTTTAAACGGCCCTGTCCTCATATACATTTATATCAGTTTAATTCAGTTTTGTGTCAGTTTAAAAAGGTGCGTAGACTCTATTCTGTAAATAGAAAGGTGAGTAAACTGACTTTAGGTGGGTTTACCCTTCAATACAACCCAGACTGTAAGTGAAAAGAAGAGAATAGGGATGGTGACACATAGAGAAACAGGCAAAGTGCAGAGAGGAGAGTGACAAAACGCAGAAAGAGAGAAGATACCCACTGTATCACAGCAGTAGTTCTCACTGCAGGTGAGCAGGAGCCAGCTTCCCTGTGTGTTTGCAGAGATGATTGATTTGCACCTGATGTACAGTCTGTGTGTGTTCCCGTGGCGCGCTGTGACTTTGCATACCGACCAGACTTTGATCTGTGCCACGGGTAAACTAGCTGTACTGCATGTAAGTGTGGTTCCTCTGGTCACTGCTTCCTGTGTGCTGACTGTAATGACTGTCACAGACTCTGTCGCCCTCAATGGGGAAAGAGGAAGTGACACAGAAGCAGAACCGGAGCGCAGAGTGGGGGGGACTTGTGATCAAAACCTGAGCAGAAACCTACACTCTCTCCTATATGATGTCCTTATTTACAGTCTGTCTATCTGGCTGTCTGCTCTCTGTTCCCTTCACAGCTCTGTCTCACTGTAAACTGCAGTTTGGTGAAAACAAATTGTTTCTGCAATGGAGAAACCCCACTGGAAACCCTTTAGTTTTAGCCTAAAAGTGTTCCAAAAACATAAACTTAACTGTTAAAGGCATTTTCAAATGTGAAAATGTGACAGCCCTTTCTTTCACATTTGATCAATTTGTTTTTCTGTTTGATAGTGTATTCTAGTGAAAATCAGGTATTAAATTGAGTCTGAACTGTGCTGTTTTCACTTATTTCACTCTAGCCCTAAAATCTGGGGAAAAACATCTTGTTCATCAATAAGAAACAACATTTTTCATCTCAGCCAAGTCTTGCTTTTCCAGTTCAGGCCTGCTATAGCTCAAATGAAGTGTTGAATCAACAGATTAAGAGCATGGCATTTACATGAAATGCAAATAAAATTGAATCAATCTAATGAAAAAAACTTACATTTAGATCCAATGGAGCTGAACTCCTCTCCATATCTCTCTTTCTCTACAGAACAGAATGCCATCCAACGGCCCTCCAAACTCTTCCGATGGTAAGTCACACTTTTTTTTTATTAAGACACAACTTCTGCTTGTATGTAGTGAAACCCTCAAGCAGCACTTCTTGTGTCTGTATCTGCGCTAAAATCAACCACTAAGCTCTCCATTAGACCTCAAGTGTATTTCCAACCTCCCAGCGTGCATCTAGCAGTTTGTCAGCGAGATGGTCACTGTGCCTCAGACTGTAATCTAGGTCAGCACAGGTCAGACAGGGCGAAGCGCTGTCTGGAGCTCAAGACAACATTCGAGAGAGAGGAAGGAGAGTGAGAGTGTGGGTTCAGAGTGATAACCCCTCTCACTGCCTCACCACACAGGGCTTCAGTGCAGAAGACCCACCCTGCACTGCTATTATTATCACGCAGACAAGGAAGTCAGCTCAGAGTCCAGGGTAGCTGACGGCAGCGGGGGTATAGCACACATAGACACTTTTATACTCAAGTGCAGCACGTGCAGTGAAGACAGCACGCACTCCAAGACTCATGCAAACTCTGTCTGTCTCACCCTCCATTACATACCATTGCTGCTGTGTCTCCAAAATGTCAACATTTCTCAGAAAAGCAGCCTCGTTTTTACCTTGACCACTATGCATTTTTGAGTTTATCCAATGAGGTTTGAAAGGCGTTTTATAAGCCTAAGGATAGTAACATTTTCTCAGCACACAGAAGACCATGTAATCCTTCAGTTGAAATGAAAACATGAAAATCACCAAACTTAGCGATAACAGCGATATATTTTACATTGTAAATCATGACAGCGGTGTATCAAAGTGAGCCTTTTCTCTCTTCTTCTTTTCCACCCGTGCTCCTGAAGCAGAGAGCATTGCCATTGCGCTGTACGACTATGAGGCCATGCATGATGGAGACCTGGGCTTCAAGAAGGGAGACAAGCTCAAAATCTTACAGGAGTGAGTATAACGCATAATTACCCACAGAACAAGTTGCAAAAAATGTGTCAATAATAAGTGCAATAGATGTCTTTGTGAACAAGATATATTCACATATGTTTCACATTTGATTCACACTCTCTCTCTCTCTCTCTCTCTCTCTCTCTCTCTCTCTCTCTCTCTCTCTCTCTCTGTGCAGATCGGGGGAGTGGTGGAGAGCCATGTCAATCAGTACAGGTCGGGAGGGCTACATCCCCAGTAATTATGTAGCCAAAGACACACTGGAGACAGAAGAGTAAGTGTGCTCATGTTGACAGCACTTCATTGACTCACAAGCACAGTGCACGCTTTAATATCTCTCTCATGAAAAGTGTTCTTTTTTTTCTATAATTCAATTCTTTGATTGGATATGATAGGATAACATATGACACAATTTTACAGTGGAACTGAGGCTACGCAAATATCTTCCTAAAACAAAGTATTATACATTATCATCATCATTATTAGTAGTAGTAGTAGTACTAGTATTATGTAATTGTATGGCACTCAACAAAGTTACAAAGTGGTGTTGAATAAAGGGCACAAAGCAAACAATATTAGCAGTCAGCCATGATAAAAGTAAACTTTGCCCTGCTGGCTCTGTTAAGGAGTGTCCATATGAATCATTTCTTCTGCCTGTTTGTTGTTCAGCTGGTTCTTTAAGGGTGTGAGCAGAAAGGATGCTGAGAGGCAGCTGCTGGCCTCGGGGAACAAAACGGGATCCTTCATGATCCGAGACAGTGAGACCACCAAGGGTGAGCCGACACATTCAAAACAGTTTATTGGTCCATCTGAAAGAGTGATGTGCCAGTGCTTCAAACAAGTGGGGTGAACAGGGTAGTTAGTACACAGAGAGAAACTCTTGATAGTAAAACCTGGAGTCAGGTGGGCAGAAGTGGACTTAATTCTATCTTTACCATGCACACATGTCAAGATGTAATGAAACTATATGATTTATATTTTGAAACACATAAAATATATAAACAAACAGTTAAGCCTTAACATAGTTATTATGCTTCTTTAGACCAAGCATCTCTTTAGCTGTGCTGTAGCAGTATTTCATCTTGTGTAAAGTCCTCTGGTGTGAATTCATCTTTGTTACAAAGAGTACATTATACTAGGCCATTATTTGCCTTTTATTATATATCAGATATCAGTGTCATCCACACAGACCACAGCTACATAAAAACAGTCCGTACAACCTGCAATGAAGTTTTCTTTTTTAGTTTATTCTCAGTTATGTGTTTTTTTTTTGGAAATTCATTCTTCATTTAAAGGCCTAATATATCCCAGAGTTTCCTCTACCACTGAATAGATATGGTAAAGAGTTTTAGTGTCTCATGGACTAAATGCTGTTTCACCCTGACAAGAATAAAATTCTGAGGGAAACTGAATACCTGTACATTTCTAGCATGAAAATTGTTACATTTAAAGATATTGAATATCAGCACAAAATATCAGTATCTGCCTTAAAAGCCCATCGACAGTCGAACCGTAGCGGTAACTGCTGCCTTCTCCCCACAGGCAGCTACTCTCTGTCCGTCAGGGACAGTGATAACCAGTCCGGCGACACAGTGAAGCATTATAAGATTCGTACGCTGGACAACGGAGGATTCTACATCTCCCCTCGCATCACCTTCAGCACCCTGCAGGACCTGGTCAGCCATTACAAGAGTGAGTCCACTGTCTGATGTGGGAAGCACACTGAGCAGCTCATTTTAGCTGACTCAGTTGCTGTGTAGCTGTAAAGTGTTTGTTACTGCAGTATTACCTCCTGATAGCTGTGTGCCTCCAGCTTAACACAGTATTCGAGGCTTTGTCTCTCTCCATCAAGTCTGTAATGGAACAGGCAACAGAGGAATAATAAACCGTCACTATGGATTAGTTTCCTCAAGTTTGCACTCATTTACTGGTCTTTTAAGTACCTGACACACCCATCTACAGTTGTCATTGAATAATACCAGTGGACCAAAGTACAGCAGGTGCTAAATGCCTTGCTTGAAGCCATCAGGGAAGCTCTTAGTGCCAACAAGGCTTAGATCTGTGTATCAGGAGGAGGTGAAGGTTGTTGTGAGGTAAAGGATGGTGAAGCGTGAATCTCACCACAGTCTGTGTTGCACCACTAAACCTCCTGCTCATACTGAGGGCACACTCTGCTGGACAAATAGAAAACTTCACTTTCCCCTCGACATTATCACTGTTTACAGCAAGGTGATACACTTTGTGTATTGTGCTGTAATCGCCACTGACAGCATTGGGATAGTTTATTGTTAGGTGGAATGGATTTTTCTTGTATAAACACATTGTATAAAACTTAGACGCTCTACAGTCTGACCTCTAAGACATCAAAATGTAATAAACCCTAATGATTAACATAAATATATTTTTGTCCACTTATTCCAGAGCAGGGAGATGGCCTCTGCCAGTCCCTGACCAACCCCTGCCTGAGCCCCAAACCCCAGAAGCCCTGGGAGAAAGACGCCTGGGAAATCCCAAGAGAGTCACTCAAGCTGGAGAAGAGGCTGGGCGCCGGCCAGTTTGGAGAAGTCTGGATGGGTGAGACGAAAGTCAATCATTGTTGGAGATAGTGGGCAGCTGTACTCATTCTTGTTGAGTGCTGATGATTCAAATATGTTTGAATCAAATCAAAGATTCAAATATGTTCATGTTAAAGATTATTCCATCGGTTACTGTGGAACAACATGCACAGTTGCTTGTCATGCAATTTGGTTTGTTTACAGACATTTTTATAACATCTAATTATTGCTGTGTTTCCAGCCATGTACAATAAGCACACCAAGGTGGCAGTGAAGACCATGAAGCCTGGCAGCATGTCAGTGGAAGCCTTCCTGGCCGAGGCCAACCTGATGAAAACCCTGCAGCACGACAAACTGGTGCGACTCAACGCTGTGGTCACCAAGGAGGAGCCCATCTACATCATCACTGAGTACATGGAGAAAGGTCCGTGTGTGTGTGTGTTTGTACATGTGTACTACGGTTCTGCTAATGTGGGTTTTTGAAGACGATACTGATACCAATATTTTTTGACTGAAGAAACCGATAGCTGTTATTTTGTGCCGATATTCAATCTTTACATTTTCCCATTTTCAAGCATTCAGTGTTTCCCCCAGAATTTTATTCTTTATACTATTCAATGGAAGGGGAACCTCTGGGACACATTAGGCCTTTAAATGTAGAATTAATTTCCAAAAAACATAATTGAACAATTAAATCAATAAATGAAATGGGCAAAGAAAATAAAACTTCATGTCAGGTTTTACAGACTGTTTATGTAGCTGTAGTCAGGGAAGAACCTCCATCATATTGGCAGTGGACGACATGACTGGCCAATATCTGATATTTATTAAAAGCCAATATAATTTTATCATTTATATATTTATATAATTTAGTCTGTCAGTCTATCCCTTGTCCCTACATGTATAATGTGTGTTTCATAATGTGTTTGTGTGTGTACTCACAGGCAGTTTACTGGACTTCTTGAAGAGCGATGAGGGCAATCGTGTCCAGCTCCCCAAGCTCATCGACTTCTCTGCCCAGGTGAGGCTCAGCCAGTCACATGTACTGCCATTCCTCCATTCCAAACAATGGCGGCTCGCTACATCCGCTGGCCATTTGGCTGCTGCGTGTTTTATGTCAGCGAATCCTTTGTTCCTCCTACATTTCAATATTCAAATCACTTCTCGAGTTCAGCAGTCTGTTGTGAAGTGGATTTTATCATTCAGTACCTGCTTTAATGCATTTTAAAGTGATCGATTCTGTAATTCCCTGACATTACATACAGTAGAAGCCTGGTACATTATAGGCCATGGGTGATACTACATCTGCATTGTTGCGTCTCTGGCTCTCTATATCAACAAACAAAGAAGAACTGAACTCTTTCTGAGTAAGAGTGAACTCGGAGGCTATAGCTATTGTCAATAAAACACTCAAACAGAAGCTAGGATGAAGAAATGCGGAACAATAGAGGGATTGTTCAAAAATAACAGAGAGGGAAGGGAAGAGGAAGACGAAGGTTAGATCTGGCCGTTCTGATTTAAATCTACCATGACGGATTTTGTTATGTTAAATTGTTCAGCTGATAGGTGACAGATGGGGCTTATCTGGTTTTAATGCGAGTGTTTGTGTGTGTGTGAGAGAGAGAGAGAGAGAGAGAGACTAGTGATATCTACAGATTTGGCTCACACAGGTGGTGTTCATATCATAGGAGACTAAATGTTGATGATCATTTATTACTATAATTACCAGCGGTGTGCTTTATTTACCCAGCATTGCAAAACTGAGAACCACGTCAGGCAGATTATGCAATGGCATCAGAAAATGACACATGAAGACTGCAAATAAATAGCTGGACAATGAGTCACTCCATTTACTGAATGAAACAGAGCAGGGTTATTGTCACTGACGGTTACTATTGAGCCACATTTTCATTCTTTTCACTGACTATTGTTTTTGTCTCTAGACTGCGGAGGGCATGGCCTACATTGAGCAGAGGAACTACATCCACAGAGACCTGCGAGCCGCCAACATCCTGGTCAACAAGGCCTTAGTGTGCAAAATCGCCGACTTTGGCCTTGCTCGTATCATCGAGGACAATGAGTACACAGCCAGGGAAGGTGAGACGCTGTAGAGTGACACTCAATGGCTATTCACCATTACACAACAGTGTCGCGTGGCCAGGTGTTATCAGCGGCGCTGGGGAGGAAAGCAGAACCGATTCCCCAGAACTGAAGAAATGGGAGCGGTCTCAGTTTCAACAGTTCAGTGAAGTTTGCCTTGTGTCAGTGAAGTATGTCTGTGTACATGAGTGACTGACTGAGTGAGCGAGTGGGTGAGCAAGAGAGCAGACGAGTTAGAGAGTGAGTGAGCGAGCCACTGGCTGGCTGATTAACTGAGTGAGCCAAAGGACGCAAGTGTTTGAGAAGATGTGTGTCCAGAGGAAGAGAGCTACTGTGTACTACCAATGTCGATGTCGTATATCAGCTGATACTTTGACTATTGCTGATGCTGTGTTTCTCATTTCCCCCCATAAACAGGAGCCAAGTTCCCCATCAAGTGGACGGCCCCTGAGGCCATCAACTACGGCTCTTTCACCATCAAATCAGACGTCTGGTCCTTCGGCATCTTGCTGACTGAGATCATCAGTTATGGACGCACACCATACCCAGGTAAGGGAGCCACTCAATTCAATGTCTATGCAGCATTGGCATGGAAGGTCAGTGTGAGTTCTCATTTACTTTCCAGACATTGCAGCTCAGCAGCTTCTTTACCCAGTTATGCGTTCTTGTCTTTAAAGGGATGACCAACCCGGAAGTGATCCGTTCCCTGGAGAAGGGCTACCGCATGCAGCGCCAGGACAGCTGTCCCAAGGAACTTTATGAAATCATGCTGGAGTGCTGGAAGAACAAGCCCGAGGACCGGCCCACCTTCGAGTACCTGCAGAGCGTCCTGGAGGACTTCTACACCGCCACAGAGAGCCAGTACCAGCAGCAGCCATGAGACGCCCATGCAGAGACACATCTAGGCAGACACATTTTGTGTTAGAGTACTGTACCATTCATGCATAACAATAATGTCTAATTTGTACATGCAGCAATGCAATCCAGCACACAAGCATGCACATGTTATCTCTCTCTGTTGTTCTCTCTCTCCCTCCCTCTCTCTCTCTCTCTTACACACACACACAAATGCCAACGCAAACACATAGCAGGCAGATATATGCTGTTGTACAATCCTGCACTGTCTTACATACAGCACATAATCCTCCTCACAGACTGTTGTTACACAGATACAAAGATACACGGCCATATTCACAAACAAATGATTATAGGTCATCTGAAAGCAGTCGCATGGAAAAGACTGGATTTTGTCGTTTATGCTCTGGTGCACATTGTGCATCCATCAAAAAGAAGGTAGAGCCACGATTCAGATGATCACAGTGAAATGTGTGCGTGGTCCTGCTCAGATTAAATAGGGTTATTATCAACAATTCAGCAAGCAAAGCTGCCTTTGTCTGTTTTTCCTCCTGGGAAATGTACAGCGTTTTACTTTGTGAAAGGAAAGCAGATAGATTTTACAAAGTGCAATGTGTACGGCTGATTACGCTTTAAAAATCTTCTATTTATATTCCATAGGTATTTTCCATTATGCTGTGGCTGACTTCAGCATTACTCCTTCATTGTGCCTTTTGCAGTGGGTGATTCTGTTCATTCAGGCTTTTATATATGCTCTGTATATAAGCTGGGATACACACAGCGATGCAAGTCTTCAGGGATAGGGTCTTCAATGAGAAGCCATACGAATTCATTTTAGCTGTCTACTCTTTCAGCGCATTAATTTTTTATTCTGTATTTGGTGACTTGATAATATAGCAAACACGTAATGATTCATCACGTCTTTTGGCCTTCTTGTTTTTTCTGTTTGGAGAATTAATTTATTTGTGCACATAGTACTCTGATCCCTCTATCTTGAATGTATTGATCTTTCCCAAAGTAAAACCTTTTTTCTTTATTATCAAATGATTTTTTTTTTCTTTTTTTGTGAATGACTCTTGGCTCCTGCTGTCTCTATTCTACATTGGTTGAATAATGTGTTTAGGGTACTGTTTTCCTGCACAATCGACAAATGTTGACAGGGGAATGGTATGGTGTGGATATATATATCATTTCATTAACATTTTAGTTTTGTATCGATATGAAACAAGCATTTTTTGGATATTTTCTTAGATGTTTGGTTCAGTGAGAATGTGCTTAATAAATTGTTTAAGAAACAATTATCTTCACAAATGTCTATTTCTTTTATCACAATGCTCATTTTTTAATAGCCTACAATTTTATGACATGTTAAGCACATTCATTTATGGGTGTAGGCAAGGATGTAATGGAGGATGAACCCTGCTAAATTTAGCTTATCCACCTTTTATATGGCTGATATGAATCTTTATGACATGAATTTGCAGTATACATCATAGTAA
The DNA here is from genome assembly GCF_048128805.1 of Centroberyx gerrardi. Lineage (NCBI taxonomy): Eukaryota > Metazoa > Chordata > Actinopteri > Beryciformes > Berycidae > Centroberyx > Centroberyx gerrardi. The sequence goes on along the minus strand of NC_136010.1, from coordinate 22,879,525 downwards.
GTAAATAATATTAAACTGATGAAGATAGGATCTTTTCAATTGGAAAAAGCATAGGTTACTCTTTCCTAAAAAATAGGATTATTTGTTGTTTATATTGGTGGTTGTTTAGCTTTATGACAGTCGAGGTCATAATTTGCTCACCTTTTATGTACCACTACATTTCTGGGTGTGTCATATCAAAAACAGAAAATTAATTAATTGGCTTAGGGGAAAAACCACAGCACTTCCTCTGACGTCACTAATGACACGTGTATTCAAGATGGCGGCAGCGGCTATGGTAAGTGGAAAAGCGAAATCTTTTTCTTCAAATCATTTCTCGCTTGTACTTTTTTAATTGAAATTAGCGATGAAGGCGTGACAGTGCAACGGTGGATGTTTACTTTGGTCGGAAAATAAACATTTAGAGTCGGCTATGTGTGGATTTATTGTCTTGGTTAAAATGAGTTTGCTACTGTATGAATGTTGACGATGTTGCTAGCCAGCTAAACTTAGCTACCTAGCTAGTTTGTCAGTCAGCTGTGGCTAATAATGTTCTGGTACCGGTTTGTTTCATTTCTCTGGTGTGTTAAACCATGCTGTCAGAGGACAAATAACCCTGTTCTCAGTTGTTAGGCTGTCATTTGCGGCACAGCAAGGAGAAGTTAGCTAACTTAACTTTGGCATTGCGTGTTAGCTATTAGCAACTCCGCCAACCAACGTAAGTCAGTGTTTAGGTTTTTGTCGGTAGAGCCGAAGGAATGTCAAGATGACAGCAGCAGACTACAAGAGGCTAACATAACGAACATAAGAGAACTAGAAGTGATTGGTCGAACATTTCTTTCTTAGCCTTTCTTAGCTTAGCTCTTGTGTTGTCTGTCAACTTATTTGTCGATGAGGCTAGAGCACTGCTTGCAGTTTCCTCCTTCACTGCCATTGCAGTAGCTTACATATTGAGCTAGCTAAGGTTTATTGGGTTGAATGGTTCTCCAGCTACTCAAGTAATTTTACTGATTTGTACGAGGTATTTTATTTGTCCTTGTGGCTAGGCAAATTTCATCCCAATTAAAGCTACTGCTGATAAATTTAATAGAATTTGGACAATAGTGTGATTGTGTATAGGGAAGTAACTAATGTCAAGGCTGGGCTTTAGTTTGTGCTTGTGCATATAGCTGGACTAAGTTATGTGTAATATTACAAACTACAGCTGACTGTTGCACTGACATTCAGCCTTTCACACAGGCTATCATACAGCCTCTGGTAGCAGCCCTGATTTATATTCCTGGAAAAACATATAAAGTCACTGAAATCTCATATTTGGCTTAAGAATATTGCTGATAAGCCAGACATCATAAACTGACAGAGTTTGTAGTGAAATTTGATGTGACCAAATCTCCCACACAGAAGGAGAAAGAAAGAACAGCACGTTTTGGCGAGAGGCCTAAATTGCTATAGATTAGCTTTTACCTGGTTGTGCGCATTTAGTTACATCATGAACGGGAATTGTTAGTTTCAGGTTTGCTTTGTCCAAGACAAAGGCATTTCTGACAGTACTTTATCTGAAGTGAGGGAATTCACATATCCTTTGTATTTTATGCGGTGTTAGTATTAATATTTTTCTGTAACATGAGGTGAGATGGTTTCCAATGGTTGTGTGGCAAATCCCACATGGATGTTCATCCATTATATGTTATTTGGCTAATATACACCTAATATGCAGCTGTTACAAGTTACTCCAGATCAGTTTCTTCTCTTTGTCTGGTCTGTGTTGTAAAATGTCTTGTGGTGTCTGTGCTGCAGGAGACGTGGTGGGCCTTGCTGCTGTTGTCCATGTTGCCTGCGGTCCGGCCCTTCTACGTCCCTGGTGTCGCTCCCCGGGACTTCCATGACAAGGAGACAGTAGATATTAAGGTAAGATTAAAATGCATATAATCCATATTGCCAGTCTTTTTGATAGTCACTTGTCTTTAACTGTTTAACTGATAGCTGAAACACCATCAATCAATTTGTCTGAAGCATTGCCCTATTTTGTTTTGGTTTCTTTATGCTTGATCAGACATTTAGTGATGATGATCGTTTCATTTTGGACTCCAGTCTATGGCTGGAGACATACCTGTCACAGGTGCAATTTTGCACATCACTATATCCATTGTCCAGTCAGTCTTTGGATCATTTGTTTTTTTAGGCAGTGAAGCTGACCAGCTCCCGTACCCAGCTCCCTTATGAATACTACTCGCTGCCTTTCTGTAAGCCAGGTTCTGTTTTCTACAAGGCAGAGAACCTGGGTAAGTGGACTCTCACTGCTACTCCACCCTGTGCATCACGTATCACGCTTCCTGGAAGTAGAATTGAGGCCCGCAAAGTTTTGGCTAATCTGTTTAGCCACTCAATCATGTATTGATTTGTGTTTTATTTTCTCCGTATTTGTCTAAAAGTATCACTGAGGTTTTTTTTCACCTCATCCCAATCAGGAAAAGCAAAATCAATTAACAATTTGCCAGCATGTTGCTGATTTTTATTTTTTTATTGACATATGTTTTTGTTAATGTAGGTGAGGTGCTACGGGGGGACCGTATTGTGAACACACTCTACAATGTTGCGATGAACCTGCCCAAGGATTGTGAGATGGTGTGCGACAAGAAAAAGCTCAGCATAGAGGAGAGCAAGCTGGTTGCTGAGCGAATCCAGGAGGAGTATTATGTTCACCTGTGAGTGTCCCGTCCTCATCACAGTTTCCATGAAGGGGTCCTTGCTGACCTAGACCCAGGGCCATGTGGAATACCACACATTAGATTCTTTTTAAGTAATAATTTTTGTCCCATGACCCCAAATAATTGGGGTCAGATTCAGATTGGCATGTGATCGTTTTATTGTCAGTGTATCACAACCTTTCTGTTTGAAATTGCACTTTTTCCCTTTGCCATGTCTATGGAAATCCTCAACTGATCTCTTTCTAGTCTATTTCTCCCTCAGTACAGATAACCAGGCAGGTGATCTTTCAGTTTCAGACAATTCATTAGACAATATCTTTAATGGAAGATCATTTTTCCTGCTTTTTTTTCTGCTCCCAAACACATCTCTGAGATAACCGCTTTCCTGTTGAAATGTAAGAGATTTATGTATTTATTCTTAGCCCCGCGACAGCAGGGGCTGTATGGATGGTATTGTCAGTCGGTTGGTCGCTCTGTCCACCACTTTTTGGGTCACGTGGCCCGCAGGGAGTGAGACTGCAGACTTTCAAGCGGGAGACCCGAGTTAGATTCCACAAAATTCAACATTTCGGGGCTGTTAGACTCTTAGTCTTGTTTTTAAGAATCAACATGTAGCAGCAAACTAACTGAAACGTCCTTGTTCTCTCAGTATTGCAGATAACCTGCCAGTTGCCACCAGGTTGGAGTTTTACCCCAACAGAGAGACAGCAGCAGAGGAGGAGCAGAAGAAGGACGTGGTGAAGGACGTCCAGTTTGAACATGGCTACAGACTGGGCTTTGCCGACAACAACAAGGTAGATTTTAGATCCTCCTGTCCTGACTAACGCATTGTTAAGATGGAGAGAATAGGTAAATAGCTGACCAAAAGACCTGGGGCCTCATTAATAAATGTTGCATTCGCACAAATCGGGGGTTGACAGATGCGTATGCCACTTTCCACACATAAGTTGGGAGTTATAAAAAAGAGACTTTTGGACACACTGTGAAATGGAGATTCCGATGGCAAAGCAGTGAAATAAAGTAAAATGTTCTAATGATCTTTCAGTCAATTCTTTATGCTCCATAGCAAATTACACAGACTTATAATATACCAGAGGGACATCCAAGCCTTAATAATGTATTTGTCTAAAAGCCATCTAGTTAGCCCAAAAAGCATCTCCCTATTTGCAGTGAACTTTGATTATGGGCTCATAAGTGGTGTGGTGTGACAAATCAAGGTGTTAAGCAATCGGACTGACTGTCACAGGCTTATACAAGGGCTTGCAATGATGATATATGATATGAATAATGATATGAATAATGCATTATTGCTGCTTTTGTGGTGCACAGAGGGCATCAGCAATGCTGAGCCGGGCACACAGACGTCCTCTTCAGCCACCAGTTGCAGCAGTTACTTCTATTTTTTTTTTGTTTGTTTGTTTTTTGAGTCAAACCAAATGAGTGTGAAATGTTGAATGCGTGGTTAGGTTCACTCTTTCCAAAAAGAAAAGACATTTAGGATACCTGGGTCACCCGCAGCAGTCTCATTTTCCTCTGATGCCATGTCGGACTCACCCTGTTTCTGGCACAATCCCAGTAATTAGAGTTTCCCCCATTATCGAGGCGAGACGTCCTTCAAGGGAGAGAGCTCCGGTGTCCCCTTCGCCCGGCCAGAGGCACTGACACTCTGTCGATGCGTAACAGTGTGCTTCTTGGCATCAACCTTTATATCAGACCATTTCTTTGTGTTTCCAAACGAGTCTGGCTCTTGGAGCTGGCAGCATCAACTGCTGCTGTGACATGTTGCCACTTGCCACTTAACAAATTTTTATGGTTGGTGATATTCAAACTAAGGCGACCAAACAATAGGTCTGCCTTCGCCTCATCGCAACCTCCCAACAAGCACTTCAGTTTCACACTCTGTGAAAATTGTCTTTGTAGTCTTGTGCTTCGCCATATAGAAATGTGTCCAGATGAACAAATGTGCATTGTTAGCATTTACAGATGGAAGTATCATACATACAGAGATGTATCCAGAAATACTGTATGTATTGGCTCATATATAAAAATATATACACGTCATGTGTATGTGCATATTGAGGTTGGGAATCCTGACTGCACTTTCGCAGGACTGGCAGGCACAACAGGATTTGCCAGCAGTACTAGAAATACCACAGAAGTAAATTCTTTGGATGATGTAGCCCACTTGTAAGAACTAAAGTGACAGGTTTGCTTTTGCTTCTGTCAAAATCACTAGAAATACAAGCAGAGTGGATTTTTTGGGGAGCGTTAGTCCACTTAATTTTAACAAGAGGGGGTTTGCCAACATGCAGCGTACTAATCTGTGTTTTCTTTTCTCCCTCCCAGTTCTATCTCCACAACCACCTGTCCTTCATCCTGTACTACCACAGGGAGAAGCTGGAGCAGGGGGATGACCACGACTACAGGGTGGTGCGATTCGAGGTCGTGCCCCAGAGCGTCAAGGTAGATGGTAAGTGACAATGCACCCTATTGAGTGGCTGGAGGTCGTGGAACATTCATATAGTGTCAGAAAGGTACCGTTCCAGTTGAAGGAGGAAGGACAGTTGTTTCCATTTTCATGTTTATTTCAGTTGTGAGGTTGGTCTTATATTTTATTCTAACAGGCATTTAAGTGGTCTTTAAAGATCTTAAATTTAACTTGATGAAGCTTGCTGACATCCTGTTATAGGGCTGCACAATTAATCGTAGATATCACGATTAATGTGTTTCCATTGAAGTGTTTGTTTAATTTTCAGTTCTCCTGAACATCCCGGTTTGGTATATCAAACGCTCCCATTACGCATGACCAATCACAACCTTTGAATGTGCAATGTGCACCCATGTGACCAAAACAGTAGTTAAGATGGAGAAGCAGACAGCTCATGTGGAAAAGAAAGAGAGAAACCTTACATAGACTGTCTTTGGCAAAATGTACCAACAAGTAGTGTGTAAAAGAATAGATTGACCCGTTAGAGAGGAAAAGCCTTCTCCCAAGTCTGAAAGTCACAATGTTACTTTAGTTCTTAAGTGTGGATCATCATCTGTCATTTGGAGATGCTGTGGTTTTAAACCAAATGATGACAAACAAGGACAGATTATGTGAAAAGGTTTGCCTCAGGGTTATAGTCACGGCCCAAAGTAATAAAGTAGTAATTATTAATTTGAAATTTATAAATAAGGATCACAAGAGTAACACAGTAAGAGTGAAATCAGGACTTTGGAGCTGCTGCTTCTTTGAGAAATACTGCACTGAAAAAAGTGAAGATATTTGTTAATGGAAAAAAGTGCAATAAAATAATTTGGTTTCCTGAAACTGAGACAAATTATCATGATTAATAATCACTATCACAATATTTAGCAAAATAATCAGTGCCATTTTTGCCATAATCATGCAACCCTACCATATTACCATGATATTCATTGATCCATCATTTGCTCATTGTTATCTCCAAAACAGAATGGAATAGTGTCTTCATTAACACATAACTGGTTTCATAATACAGAAAAAGGCAGCAAGATGGCATCAATTGTGGCATCCAGAGTTCAATCAGGACAAACTAGGTTGAATGCTCAAATGAAAACTTTATTCAGAAGCGAAACATGATGGAAACTTTGGCGTAAGCTCCATGGTGAAACTCCTCTCATTCATGAAGTTAGGAGCACATCTGTGGATGGACGTAGGAATTAGGATGTCCCCCTGGGGAGTTCCTCTGGGGGTGGAGGAGGGGCGAGGGTAAGCACAGGACTGGAATGACAGCAGCATATAGCATAGTTCTGTGAGTAGCACAATAGCGTAGTAGGTGACGTGTTTATACTCCCGGCCACTTAGACGATTGGTTCTCTGAAAAAGAGAGCGAAAGTGACAGCTCTGATTGGTTCTCTGGAAAAAGAGGGAAAGTATTTGCCAACTCTGATTGGGTAAAGAGAAAGCATGAATGAAACTAGAGAGAGGTGGGTGGTTTTAGGTAGTCTCCCTGATTGAACTTGCATATAAACTTCACTACTACAAGTATCAGTAGACAAAGCCACATACCCTGTATTCTCAAGGTTGTGGGTGTGAGTCCAGCTCAGGACATCATTTCATCCCTTACCAGATGCAAAGCATCTACTCTCACGCTGCCACCTTTGCTGTCATTCTCCACTAATAAGTCCAATAAAGCTGAGAAGATACAAACCACCTTTAAAAATGCCTCCCTCGCTTCCCATATAATACTAACTTGTTGTGTCTCTCTGTATTCTCAGACCTGAAGCCTGTTGATGGTGAGAAGACTTGCACCCTGCCTGAGGCTAGCGGCTCCGCCCCCCAGGAGATCGACCCGACCAAGGAGAACGAGGTCCTCTTCACCTACTCCGTCAAGTGGATGGTCAGTGACTGCAGCGTAGACTCTCACCTAACCTGAAACATCCTGTAGCCAGGAGTCAGACCAGTTTGTGACTGATCTCTGAATCAGTTCCCCAAGTCCCCAGAAAGTCAAGTGTTTAATTAAGCTGTGTTTTTCAGTTCCCCAAGCCCAAAAGACATGTTTAATTAGTCTTTATCCCTGTGACTGTCTCAGTGCAAGCTCATTTTGGTCTGTACTCTTCCTACTTACCTTGCCTGCTTAATAGGTCTTCTTATGTGTATGCCTTTGCCTGTTTGCAACCGTGAACCTCGGACCCAAGTCTGCAACATTTCATCCATGAGAGACTGCACAAATGCCTTACTATTTTCACTACATATTTCACACCCCAAATTCTGTCTGGCCACAACAGTATTGTCTCCTTCTCTTTCTTCCTTCTAGCCTCTTCCTAACTACTGCTAAACCCTAAGCCACACTTTCTCATCGTTGGGCTGCAGTCCCCTGCTATGAAAAAAATCCTAATCAAACTAAAATGTCTGTAATAACCATATTGTCATTTTCACTTGAAAAACGACAGCCAAAAGCTTTAGGAGTACACAGAGAGAGTGAAAACTATGCAGCAGCTGTGCTGAAGAAGAGCTCACAACTTGATTTCCGTCCCACTGAGGGACTAAATAGATTAGATTAGATCAGATGAAACTCTAATTATCCCTGTGGGGAAATCGGGTCATTTCAGCAGCAAAGAATATGATATAGGTAAAAATAGAGCAAATACAGAGTATTGAAGATAATACAACAAGTAATTACCACAAAGTAAAGAACATAGAGGATAATACAACAAATAAATAAAGACACAGCATCTTCATTGACACATTTTGCAGTTTACAGATCTACATCTGACAGCATATACACAGGGTGTGCAAAACGTTTATATTTGGCTCTCCTGCATTATTAGATTTTCAGAGTATACAGATGGACGAACATATGTATAGAATGTCCAGATGTGCAAATGTGTCACTGCCCGTCACAGGAATTTTCTGACCTCAAAATTGGGTTACCCTGCCATAAGCCCCAAGCTCTGTGTTTGCTGTATAATATTTTGTAGATGGGATGTGGGGGGATAATTTTGGTTCTGAAACTCAGGTTTGCTCCTGTGCCCATTCTGGGATTTCTAGCATTTAGACATTTTTCTAGCTGTGTCAGTTTTCAAGCTGTCGGGGCTATCACAACTAAATGAATGTAAAGGAAACACTGCTGAGCCTCTTATCTCCTCTGTGTAGAACAGCCAGGTGAAGTGGGCCTCTCGATGGGACACGTACCTGACCATGAGCGACGTCCAGATCCACTGGTTCTCCATCGTCAACTCTGTGGTGGTCGTCTTCTTCTTGTCCGGTATGTCCCTTCTTTGGTTATCTGACAAATCCTGTCTAACTAAGCTGTCGTCTACTATCATTATGTGCTGAGTTTGTCACCAGACCTGTGGTGGAAATGACCTTATGGATGGTAACTGCACTTCATAGGCCTCTAATCAAAGGTGTAAATGGTGATAAATCTGCAATATCTAAAACTTGTATGGAAATATATAGAACTTTAAATTGGAGCCTTGACCTCATGCTCTGTTTATAAGACACTTGGACTCCTTGGACACTTTTCCTCCTGTGTAAATGGGATTCAAATCTTTAGGTTGATGACAGCATGTGAAATGTTGAGATTTCTGTCTTTCTCCCTGACTGATTTCCTACCTCTCCTGCCCTGCCTTCTCCATGTCAGGTATTCTGAGTATGATCATTATCCGGACCTTGAGGAAGGACATCGCCAACTACAATAGAGAAGATGACATAGTAAGGAAATACACACTCAGCAGAAGAAATTACATTACATTTGTTGGCTTGTGCATAGGGATGCAGCAATTGACCAGTCAGTTAATCAAGCTTTAAAATGCCACGGTTTTCTAACTAAACATTTCAGAACTTATGGTATCTCTGTAGTATTACAGCGTTCATCAATTACTTTCTGTTTGAAAAAGTCCCTCCAAAATGGCGTGTCCATCTAATCTAGTCCAGACAAAGTTAAAGTATTCGAGGCGTCTTCCAGTCATTGTGGGGTATCTGTCTGAGTCATCAGAAGATGTTTGGTGCAGACATTTACTTCCTGTTTGCTCATCCCTGTCTGTATTGATTAAACGTTTTTTTTAATTAAATTATAGGCTAGAATAAAACTTAATTATAAAATGCTCATTTGATTTTCCATGTCCTTAGTGTAGTAAAAATAAATTCTACATAATATTCATAAAACCGTGAAACTGTGATTTTTTTTTTTTCCTCACATTATAATCACACCATCAAACTCAAACCGTTGCTTCCCTACTTGTGCAAATCTTTGGGGAGAGATTGCATCGAAAGTCTCCTAGAAAACCTATGCATGTGAATTAAATTGATTTTAGTGCAATTGATTTTGTCTGATTGAAATCAGTTTCGGGTTATCATATTTGTTCAGGTATATGTTACAGATTTTTACATGTTCTAGATCAGTGTGTACACCAGGGATTTGACCAAATCTTTCTCCTCCCTCACCAGGAGGACACCATGGAGGAGTCGGGATGGAAGAATGTTCACGGTGATGTCTTCAGGCCGCCTCAGTATCCCATGATCCTCAGCTCTCTGCTGGGCTCAGGCATCCAGCTCTTCTGCATGATCCTAATTGTCATCTGTGAGTTTGTTTCTTATATCATCAGTGTTCCTGTATATCTGAAGAGTTAACTTTTCAGATATACTTTTCAGAAATTAAAAAAAAAAATCTATCAGGCTAGTGTATAAAAAAGAGTCTTTAAAAGAGACTTTAAATATGATGCAGACTTGGCCATTATATCTAGTGGCAAGTTGTTTTAGAGTTTAGAGGCTCTGACTGTAAAACCCCAATCTTCCTTTGGTCCTCGGTCTGAATTGACGCTTGCTCTATTCTTGCTCTGATTTTATGTCGCTGAGGATAAGCACGTTGGTAAAAGACTAAAACGTAAAATGTAAATTGCATAAAAATGAAGGAAATAGCTGTAAAAGTTATCTGCAGGACACAGGAGATAAATATACAGTTGTCCTTTGTAGCTTTGGACGCTCTCCTGTGCCTTAATGAGTATAACATTGTCCTGTGTTGTAGCCTCAATTCTAAATAGAATAGAAAAAGCCATAGAAATAGAATGATTGTGTTGAGAAAGCTGCATATTCTGTTTTATGTGTTGCATGTCTGATTTGTTGATTGATGTACTGTGTCCTGCTACCCTGCTGTTATGTCTGTCTCATGTGAGGCCATGCTTGCTGTAATCTACAAAATGTATTGTGGTATTGACTATCATTTGTGTTGTAGTTGTGGCCATGTTGGGGATGTTGTCTCCATCCAGTAGAGGAGCCTTGATGACCACTGCTTGCTTCCTCTTCATGTTCATGGGGTAAGATCCATATTTATGTCTCTGTTAAGGTTCCTTATAGCAGGGAAACCAAAGCAGATGTCAGGAAGTAGGAAGTAACCAAGTTTCAAATTGTGTTTTTCATATTTTCCATTTTTTTATTTCCTTTGATATAACGCTGCTTATGCTTGTTTGTCTCTCCTCCAGTGTATTTGGTGGCTACTTCGCTGGCAGACTGTACCGCACACTGAAAGGCCACCGGTGGAAGAAGGGAGCGTTTTGTGTGAGTGCATAATAAGTTAAACACCAGTGTGGGATGTTAATTTACTCATACACATAGATTTGTGCAAAAGAGGATGTATGATATGCAACTTTGTCAATATATTTTTCACTAGTGCATAGCAGTTGTTTGTTGATGTTACTACATACGATGCAGTGTTTCCCATACAATGTTAATATTTGGTGGCCTGCCCAGGTAAATTAACAGCCCACCAAGTACATTTTTGCTTTGGATTAATTTTGGGTGTGAAGCCAGAGGTTCTCACTGATGGTAGTTTTCAGACAATCTAGATTTAATGCTGAAAGCGTGTTAGTGAACTACGAGTGTTGTTGTGTTTTGTCTCCTGCAGACGGCAACTTTGTATCCTGCAGTGGTTTTCGGAATCTGCTTCGTCCTCAACTGTTTCATCTGGGGAGAACACTCCTCCGGGGCGGTGAGTTTTATGACTCAGACACACTGTGTTCAGCTCAGTGTAAATACAGAAAGCAAATTAGGAAACGGCAAGCTAGAATGCAAATTACAATACAATTTGAGGTGAAGGTAATGTACCCTAAAACACTTTAACACTTAAAAACCAGCTAATGCTGATGTACCTTGCATATCTGGGCCCATTTTGTTGTTGTTTGCTGTATTTTTATTATTCCGGTGGATAAGTGGCCAAACGTAGACAACATGACGAATCACAGAGCAAGGGCTTCTTTCCAGACTCACCATTTTGCACCAACGTTCAACAATCATACCAGGAGAAATCCAATGTAGAAGAGGCAGAGATGCCAATTTTTCCACTGACAGTAGCCTCAATAGACCGGAATGCAATGCAGCCACAAGACATGTTTTGAGTAAGGGGCGTGACTCGCTTTTTCTCGACTGGAAAAACTAGCCCCCAGGCTCTAAGTATCTTTATCGCTATTGCTCTTTCCACCTATATATATATAACCCACCACTGAATAGAACAAGTTCAGGTACATTCTCTGGGGGTTGTCGAAAGGCATTCTGGGAAATGTAGGAAATCACTAACTGAAGTCAAAGTAGCCGAGGCATGTTCAGGGAAAGTGAGTACAACAAAAAGGTAAATTACAACACTTCATCACAAAAGAACTCCTGGAATGCCTCGAACATCATAGATTGCTAAGTAGTAGAGTAAGAGTATCTGAGCGTGGAGTTTTCCTCTTAACTTCTTTGCTTTTAATCATCAACACAAGCAGATGGATTTGAAGCACCATACCCTCATCTTTGGGTAATTCTTCTTCTCCCCTCTCATCACCTCAGGTTCCCTTCACCACCATGCTGGCCCTGCTGTGTATGTGGTTCGGCATCTCCATGCCCCTGGTCTACCTGGGCTACTACTTCGGCTTCCGCAAGCAGCCGTATGACAACCCCGTACGCACCAACCAGATCCCTCGGCAGGTCCCAGAGCAGCGCTGGTACATGAACAAGTTTGTTGGGTGAGTGCTGAGCCAATCTAACACCCCGCCCGCTCTTAATGTTCAACCAATTACTGTGATGCTCTCAAGTAAACAGCTGGTGACCGCGATGTATGGAAAGACCATGTATAATGTCACAGGGATTGAAATGCGTTGAAAACTTTTTGTCCAAACATGTTTTCTTTTATTTCCACTAGAATCCTGATGGCAGGGATCCTGCCGTTTGGCGCCATGTTCATCGAGCTCTTCTTCATCTTCAGTGTGAGTACAACAGCTCTGCTCCTCATTTATTGTGATGAATTATAAGTCAAAGCCCCTTTGATGTGTACTTTGTAGGCATCTGTTTGTGCTTGTGTGTTGTTGTACTTCTATCCATAACTTTATACAGGAAGAAAGGTCCTAAAATGAAATTGGCTAGAACCAGTTGTCAGCCTTCACTTTGAAAAGGACCCCCTTTAGAGTGAGGGTGGGGTTACAGTTAGTGTCAGCCATTTAGTAGTTGGGTTTAGAAGTTAGGGAATTGATGTAAACCGATGCAATATTCCTCACATGTATAGTAACGTAAACATATATGTGTGTGTTGCCACCTACAGGCCATCTGGGAGAATCAGTTCTATTACCTTTTTGGGTTCCTGTTTCTGGTCTTCATCATCCTGGTTGTCTCCTGCTCCCAGATCAGCATTGTCATGGTTTACTTCCAGCTCTGTGCAGAGGTAAGCACGTCTAGGCTAGGCTTGAACACACATACCTAGAATTATACAAGCTGTAAATTTTCCTTATAGATCTGTTTCAGTTGCACAAAAAAGTGTTTGATGCACGGATAACTAACTGTTATTTTTAATCAAGAGGAGATTAGAAGAGAAGAGATTAAGGAAACATTGTTATCACAGTAATGTCAATCGCATTGAATGTTTGTTACCTGCTGATTCACATTCATTAAGAAGTAATATTAAAAGTGAAAATCCACCCAAAAATGCTTTAACACTGTTAAAAAAGACGTCGGCTAGCTAGCTATATTTATTTGCTCTTCCGCCCACCTTTGATTGAAAGCAACAAGTTCACACCCTGTCTCAGGGTTGTCAGAAGTCATTCTGGGAAATGTAGAAAATCACTAACTGAAGTAGACAAGGCAGGTTGAGGGTAAGTGGATACAGCAAAAAAGTAAATTACAACACTTTATCACAAAATAACTAATACACTGAACATCACAGATTGATGATATTTAACACTGTAAGAGTATCTGAGGGTGATTTTTTTTTCCTTGAATGAGTACTGTACAAATTAGTTATAAGTGTTTAGCTTTAAGGTGTCCACAACATTGAAATATTGGATTCTTACAGTGGTATAAATCAAGTTTTATAGTCGTTTATAAACGTTTTTATTCTTGTTATGAATTGTTTGGTCTGATTCTACTTAGAAAAAAATTGGCATGCACAGATGTTAGACAGTTCGTGGTATTTTGGAGTTGGAGTTAAGAACTGGTAGCAGAACCAGTGTCTGTATTGAAAAATCCTTAACAGTATGTAGTCCCACCAGTCCTACCTGAACCTTATCTCAGTCATGTACCCACACTCTAAGTGCTATTTTTCTCTGTTTGTGCTCTCCAACAGGACTACCGGTGGTGGTGGAGAACGTTCCTGGTGTCAGGAGGCTCAGCCTTCTACGTCCTTGTTTACGCCATTTTCTACTTTGTCAACAAGGTAAAGGTCCCAGGACTGTTGAGACATCTGACGAGGCCACAACAAACTGTTCTCTGATTCTGCTGCAGCTAATGTGAAGCTTGCTGCTGCAGGAATCATGTTTTTCAGTTGAATATTTTGTTATGAATAAATGTTAACCAATCATTGGAAATTATATATTCTCATATATAAGTTCCTCTTGGAAAAAAAACCCATTAAAAAGAAAAGACTTACATGAAAGATAATTGGTGATGAGAAAAAATGAAGTGTTTGAAAAATGGCGGTCAATGGTGAAAATAGTCTGAAATGGTTGTATTAGCCAATATTAAAAAAAAAAAGATGGACAGCACTGACATTGATTCTTCTTCTCTTTTCTCTGCAGTTGGACATAGTGGAGTTCATCCCTTCCCTCCTGTACTTTGGCTACACGACACTGATGGTCCTGTCTTTCTGGCTGCTAACAGGCACAATTGGCTTCTACGCAGCCTACATGTTCATCAGGAAAATCTATGCTGCCGTCAAGATTGACTGAGTCGTCACTGTTGCTGCTGTCCTTTGTTTTTCGTTTTGATTTTTTGCCACATCCTGTTTTTTTAATATATTTTTTTTATTCTTCATGTCCAGCAAGCACTGACTTGTGTACAGAAGGAAGCGTGAGGTGGGCTTTTTATGGTGCGACAGCTCCACCCACTGGTCTGAGGGGGAAGAACAGCAAGATGGCAGCATCGGCCGTGCTGTTTCTCTCTTTCTCTCCCCCTCCCTCCTTTCCTCCCTTCTTTACCAGACAGAGACACAGAGTGAATTTTCCTCTGACGGGACAATTCATGTATTCTGCTGGTTCACCTTGCACACAACACAATGGGCCAAAGTATGTCAAGTGATGGTCTCTGTACATTTTTGTTTTGTCTTTTCGTGCGTGTTTTGAGTTGGGCGAGCCTAACTTATCCAGGTTTTTATTTTTTTCTTCCCATTTATCTCAGAATTCACTTGTTTTAAATCTGTTTCCAGGAAGGTATTTTCATCATACTTTACATGAATTCTGTCTTTACTTTTTTCCTGTTTCTCTCTGTTTTCAAATGTAGTTTTCGGTTTTGTTTAATTTCAGAGACTTTTATGATCAGAGGAAGGTTGGGGGGTCAAACTGTGGTTATGGCGTTAAGTTTGTTGGGTTGAGCTCATATGGAAATTATGCTGGGAAATTCTACATTGTAACATGAGAAAGGATATTAAAATGTTCTATTATTTTTTACTGCAGTTTCCATGTCCTGGTGTGACCATTTTAACCACAACTGCAATCAAAATATCAGTTTCTCCTTCCAAAACAATGGTCTCTCTTTAATGTTGAAATATTGGTCCACTTGCCCTAAATGATACTGAACGCCATTGAGAAGGAATGTGCTAAAGTATGTGAACCCATTGCCCTGAATCAATGGTCTATAGTGCTTGAGTGAAGCCACTGGCGCTAGAGAAAAGGAAATGCTATGGAATCAAAACCTGTAAATGTTGAGGAGGCGTAATCTTTTGTTCTGGAAATGTATATGGTCTTTTGTCTACAACACAGTATGTCTATGAAGCTTTTCCAGCAGTCACTTGCAAAAATGTAAATTTTTCCCATCATTGACCATGCCATCAGTGTAGCCTTAGCAGTGCTGTTGGTCTGCTGAACTATGCATATAAGGAAGGGGGTGCAAAATCGCTGTTTGTAATGTTGATTTCGAAGGATCCTTTTTGTTGAAGAATGATGCTTCATTTCGGATACTCCACTGAGTTTGATTCAAATGTACGATACATTGTTTTGTGTACATCACAGAAAGTAATTTTTGAAAGCCAGCCGGATCTATATCTTGCTGGCTCCATGTGTTTCTACCAACAGAGGTAGTTGTCATTCAGACAGTACTTGGGTCTCTCAGGATGATCATTCTGCAATTTGATACTGTAGGAGGATTCTGTTTCTTCATGTGCTGAACTGTGTTGTATTCTCACTGGATGACGCATAACTGCAGAGTATTGAAGTGCAACCCACGGTGTTCTTAATAGATCTATACAGTAGGGTTCGCCCGATATGGGTTTTTCAAGGCGTTATGTTATTCTGTGCCAATATTCAAAAAATGTTAATTTAATACAACTATTACATATTTCCCCAAAATGTTTTATTGGCAGGGCCGACAAGCTTCTCAAACCGCATTTAGACCATGGGACACTGATGTCCACTGAAGCCCAGGCTAATAATACCATTGATGCATATTTGTGGAACATAAATGTGGCATGAGAATCAATTCAGGTCAAGGGCTTCCCATAAACAGCCGGCATAGTATTGATCAATTATACAATATGTAATCAAGCAAACTGCATCATATCCATCACATCAGGTAGACGACACTGACTGGCCAATATCGGTCTGACCCTACTGTACAAGCCACAGTACTGTACAGCCATTCTCTGCTGCCTTGAGACAGACGCAGGCAGCTTGCAGATCCTAAACTTGCTCTGGATGTAGAAGGCCACATGGTGATCGTCCTGCAGAGCGCCGGGCCAGCAGCCTATACATGGCATCATACACGAAGATATTTGATTGGCCAGCTGCTCACTACTTACTTAACCATTGATCTTAATGATGATGTACTTCAATGTAGAGTTACTAAGAAGGATTTTCAAGAGACTGACTAGCCACCATTACGA
This sequence comes from Centroberyx gerrardi, assembly GCF_048128805.1. Lineage (NCBI taxonomy): Eukaryota > Metazoa > Chordata > Actinopteri > Beryciformes > Berycidae > Centroberyx > Centroberyx gerrardi. The sequence continues at coordinate 22,863,036 of NC_136010.1, read as the reverse complement.
TGTTTTCCTACTGTTTTCCCCCCCTAGTCAGTGGCAGATGTTTGTAACTCAATCCTGAGACAAAAAGCATCCACTAAGGCTAAATTCCAACGAGCTGTAAGGACCTGAAGGCTCCAGGGAACATGAGACGTTTTCATCAAGCAACTGAAGCTTCTCCTAAACTGATAACAGTACTTACTTAAGTGTGATTAAAGCAGCTGACATCGGAGCTCTTTGAGCCAAACCCTGTTCCTCTGGCAAGTTTTCCACAAACCTAAACCCGCACAGGGTGTAGGTAAATATTTATCACGAGCGTTACCGTCAAATTGATTTCAGTCGAGGACCTTAAGAGCATCACTTGATAGTTTTTGAGCGGTAGGCGGGTTTTGCACAGAACAGAAATAAAGAGTTGGTTTGTGAGTGCCGGGCTGTACAGAGGAGAGACAGGTGCCTAGATCAACCCTGATTCTCCAGGGGTGAAACAGTTACAGTGAACCACTGAATGAATGAATGACTGATCCTCCTCTGCCCCCACTCCCCCCCCCCCCCTTCCTTTCTTCATTATGACCTGCCTCATAATCAGATCAACCTGAGACACTCGTTGAGATATTAGAATCGGTTGAGGAGAGCAAAAAAAATATTGAAATTCCTCCTCCCACTTGCTACTGGGCATAACAGCTTATTTAAGCCTACTTTGTTGCCTAAATCTTAAAGAGTGTATTTCAGATCTGGACCATTTCTCTTTCATGTCTTTCCCTTTTTTCTCCACCAAACCCTCCCCCATCACCTCTCACTCACAGTATGCTGTCCCTCCTCCTTTTCCCTCTGTATTCTGTCAAGGAGTTGTTGAGCTGTGACACTTGGCTGCTGTCTTTACATGAAGACAGAAGAGACACTCCTCTCCTGGCACTGAAATCCACGTGCCGGGGGAGATTTTTTACAGATGAGACTTTAAGTGGCCCGAGTCATGCGTGTGTATGTATGAATGAGGGCTCTACAATGTAAATAAAAGAAAAAACAGCTTTGTATTGTTGCGTTTCGCTGTTCGTGGCGCTCTCTGTAAGTATAGATCCTGTCATTGTTTTAGCCAAAAGCATGATGCCGATGATGACTTTTAAGGAACTTGTTACCGTTATTTTTCTCTTTTGTTTCTTTTACAGAATGTCCAATTATAAAAAATGTACGATGACGAAACAATAAAGTGCTGACAAGTTGAATTTGAGAATTGGTTTCCAGGTGTTGTTTTTACTATCATGGTTGAATCAGTTGTGTGTGTGTGTGTGTGTGTGTGTGTGAAGGTGTTGACCCATGCTAATGCTTTGTCCCTCTCTATTTCCAAACTGTTTAGTGTCTGGAGGGGCTGTGATCGCATTGCGAAGTGTGTGTTGTGGTGTCTTGGTCCTCTCAAATCCTTTTTACTAGCTCTCTAGGTTCCTCCTAAGAAATTTCTCGAAAACCAAACGCATTTCTATTTTCTGAGTTATGGCACAGTTGGCATCCAGTAAGTGTATGTGTGTGAGTCGCTGCAGGCAGCTCAGTTGATGTAAGTATAGGCTAGCTGCGTAGTACTATAATTAGGGCAGTCTGGAGGCTCAGCTATGCATGTAGGCTTACTGGTCTAGCACTCTGAGACATAATCCAGACCTGGGTCCAGTATGAGGGTTAGACATACTGTGGGACCCGAGCCACAAGGAAGATAGGCTTGTGATATTCTGGGATGGCATTTTTCTTTTTTCTCTTTTGTTTTTTAAAGAATTCACTTTTTTGAAAATACAATTCCCATACATTCTAAATGGAGCTACTTTTCTGCATTCTCAATCAAATCTCTGGATATTGCCAGGATCATAGAGTATTTTGCTCATTAACATAAAATTAGCTACACTTCCTATAATTGACACACTAGATATCTTATTCATAGCAAGCCGGTCTCATTCTGAGTGTTTCTAATCATGTGCACTGCCTTGTGGTGAATGTCTATAAAGGGAAAATGAGAATAATCTTTCAGCAGAGTCTGGTCAACCCATTTTGCCTGTGCTTTGTTTTCAACAGTCAATCAGTGTCCCCAGAAAAAAAAACTGAATGTGATGGATGGATGGGCTTGAAGAAAGAAAATGAATCAGAGGCTTGAGTTGACAGTTGACTGAAAGAAGTCTAGATAACAAGGATATGAGTCCCCAAACAGTCAAAACACTCTATGTATCAATTAAAAAAGTGATGTTCATTGTTCAATGTTTAAAACAGAAATATTGATTCATTTCTAAGGACTCAAGATAGCTAATAACTTCACTAATACTGAGTAATGACTTTTACTTTCACAGTGTCTTTGTGCAGGTGGAGATCTCATTTTGGAGCGAAACTCTTGAAGTGTGAAGACTTTAAAAGAATGCAAAGAAGGTATGAAACCGCTGGTTTGTCTTTTAATCATTTCAACATAACACATGACAAGTCAAAGATACATTGTACTGTACAATAAGTCAATAGTTCTGTTGTTGTGTTCATCATCTCTTTGGATCAACCAATATACAAATCTGTCACTTTTACATTGCAGCAACTGATTGCATGTGAGATATGTAACAAAAAAAAGCAAGACTTTTCTTTTTCTTTCTTCCTCCGAAGCATATCATTTATATAATTCTCCCTGTAGTTGATAAACTCCATGCTATATAAAATAGTGTAAGTGAATGCAAATATTCCATTTTCCTTTCTTTCACCTTTTTTTCCAGAGGTGGCTGTAATAGCAAGTAGTAAAAATAAAATGGGCTATGTCGCTAAACGAGATACACAAAGAGCTTGGAATGCAAGACTTACATTAAGCTAGAAATATATAAAACTACATGTGGATGTTGCCTGCATCAGACAGTACCCAGTTTCTCACTAAAAGCAAAAAAAAATAAAATAAAAGATAGCATTATTAAAATCCAATCGGTTTTCCTCAGGCTTAAACTGATGAATAAATTCCCTTAAAATGTTTGTGTTCTGCACCTACTAGTAAAGAGGAAGAGGTGAGGATAAGTGCATCCCTAGTAGGTGCAGGCGAGGTAATGGAGCTACAGCCAAGCCCAGGAGCAGAACAACAACGCTGTCACCAGTCAGGGGAGGACTGACATGTATCAAGTGTTGTATCAAGTGTTTCAGAGTCGCGCTGATTTGGTTATCAGCTTTTTTTTGTGTGTCATTTCAGATCAGTGTGCGAGGCTAAAACCCGGGCCCAGCTTCCCAGAATAATCTCACCACTAAGGATGTTGTTAGCGCTATAAAACTGTTCCTGACCCGGTCCTGGAACCAGACCCCGGAGAAACCTATTAAATGACAGGCACGGGATCTGGTGTTGCCAGTTTTTCACAGCTACGACGACTGCCTGACCACAGTTATGAAGATTATTAGTACATTTGGAGTATTTGCACTGCATTTCCTTATATTCTGACACTTAAACAGCAATTCACACTGAGCCTTTCTTCACTTCTGTCTTAAAAATGTCTTATTTCAAGTCTTATTCAGCGACTCAGTGACTTGATGTTTTGCAACATGATTTTAAAGCCATAGTTGATAATGGATTTCCCACTCAGCAGTGGAAAACAGACACTGGCATTCTAGCAACAGCCTGGCACCCATGGCTCACTGATCTGATTCGTATCAACACAGCCTGATGTTTGGAAAAATCAACGTGCAGTCGTTCCATTTGGCCAGGATATCTCTAAGTTTAGTGAACATGGGTGTAAGCTTTAAGTGCTATATTTTGGGGTTGCCCCTGACTTCATCTTTGTTCAGTTATACGGTCTAAAAATGGCCTGCAGATGGGTCTGTGTTGCAATAGCATTTCTGTGTCAGGTTGTGGTCAGGCTGTGGCTTCAACACTCTACTGACAACGGTCTCGTTTCTCACCGACCCAGAATAACAGATATGTTGTTGAAGCTCTCTCACAAGCACTTGGCTGTAGGATTTGATTAGATAAATTTTTGCGATAGAGAAGGCAAAGCTGGTTACCCAAAAAAAGGTTTCAAAGAGGAAGGGGGGGGGGGGGGGGGGCTCTTATGTAGGATATTAGTGAAAAGTCTATCAAAAATACTGTTATTCTTTTGGAGGAGAAAAATACACAGAGGTTGATAAAGTCTACACATCAAACTAATGGCACATACATATACAGGATCAATACAAAATTAAAAACATATGAACATATAAGCTGAAATTTTAAAAGAAAAAAAAATACTCTTTTTTTTTAAAGGTTGAAAGTGCTAGAATTCGGATTAGCTCACAGAAACCCAGGGAGGACAAACTTAATACATGCCAATAGCTTTTCCTTAACTTTTTAGCACTAAATGAATATAATCATTTGTTACAAAAAAAATAAAAAATAAATGCTCAATTTGATTGCTACAAATTTGGCTTAAGCCAAGAGGGTTTTTCTTAAAAAATATCTTTTTTTTTTTTTTTTTACTCAAAATAAAGATCAATTTTGAATCTTGCCTTTTTAGTATATCAGGTTAATACTCAGAAAGGTGCCGAAGGCTATTTTTTTAAGATCAATAATAACTTTGATCGTGTAAAAGTAAAATCACTTTACGTAATTCGTCATCAAATTAATGACTTTCCAGGGGGAAGACTAATAAGTGTCAAATAAATTTCAAATTGGATTATACAATCTAAGGATATAGCAACTATCTGGACAATAAACCTTGTTACACTTGGTGATAATTAGACAAATAGTCACATCGCTGTGGGGCAGTTTTTTCTACATCAGTGCTTGATGATGCTGAATTATCAGCTGCTCCTACCTGACAGGGGAATATTGATTTGTTTGGCCTATATGGGCCATGGGTTGCTGATCAGCAGGGTTTAATATCCTACAGTATCAAAACTGGATAACACTCGTATCGTTTTCTAACAAGCAATTGTGCAAAAATGTAGTTTCTTCTCCCCAGGTTTTGGTAAGAAAAATAAAACAAATAAAAATGAGGTGATGTGTTGTGTTGTTTCGAGGTCCTGTTTTATACAAACAGAAAATAATATATCATATGACAACAAACAAAACAAAAACAAAAACAAAAACAAAAATATGACTATAAGCAATAACCCCAGTCGGTCAGTCATGCCTCCTCAGCGCTTTGAATGTCAAAGCCCAGGCGGGTGACCGCTCGCTCCTGGATATCGCCTTATTTTCAGACCCTTTTCCTTTGACTCTAAGAAGCAGCTGAGAGAAGAGGATTATAGAGTGGGGGGTGGGGGGGGTAGGGAGGTGATGAACAGTTCGTCGGTTGGGTTTGTGCATGTTTTCAGCTCACTGTACATCTTGCAGAATGAAATTGAAATGTTCTAGTGGTCTACAGTTGTCGTCCGTCAGCAACCGTAGCTAAAAGCAGCAATACGTTCTTTAAAAAAATTCTATTATTTTGTTATGTGGTACTTTTTCCTATGTTTTTTTTTCATTTTTTGTTTTTCTTTACATTTTCCATTAAGGGTAAATTGACTAATAGATGCGGGTGGGGCTTGACGGTGGCATGTTAACTGATAAAGGCAAAGTAAATGGGTCCTTTCCTATGACTAGAGTGACATTTACACACAAAGTGAGTCACGCTTCTGACAGGTGATGCAAGAGTTCAGCCTTGTATGGACTCTGACTTACTTCTGACCGCTGAACTTTGAGTATGCCAACGGCGTTGGCCATGCCACAGACAGAACATTAGGGGGAAAACATGTCTATATTATGTCATTTCCATGACATAGATAAGAGCACCTATTTCATTTTGAGGCTTAGGTTAACTTTGGGCTTAGGTTTTTATAGGCTGGTGGTGAATGATTATAAAGGAAGGCATCTACAATCCAAGACATCCAGCTGAGCTTGGAGAGAAGTCGGCTGGGATTTCATCATAGGGGTTAAATATTCAACTGGATTAAGGATAAAGACCTACAGTCACAGATTCATAGGCCATCCATGTCAACGTTCCTATGATACAATCAAAGTTTATCTAGTTCAAATGCTAATCGATTATTATGCCACTAACAGCCTTCTATAGATATTCCGATCCACAGTCCCGATTCTGCTATACTAACTCAAGTACATGTAAAGGTAAAGATTGGATATGACAGAGAAAGCTAAAGGGAAAGCTAATACTTCATCCATTGTTTGATCAATAAAATGCAAGATACACACAAATGTAAACCTGCCAGACATCAAAAACATCATCACTTAGTTTTAATACGTCTACCTAAAATACACCTTACTGAGATAAAAGCAATTATAATATTCATTTTTGTTGAGATATTTCGTACACTGCAATAACATTCTTTAACACATTTTCCTTAACTGTCACTGTTATTTTTTTTTTGTTTTTGCCATTCACATATGTCAGGGTTCATCATTACCATGATGCATCTCTTTAAAAGACTGCCTGAAAGATATATTTTTTTTTTTATTTCTTTTAAAAATATATTTCAGATATAGGCCTACTGGGCAGCCGGGGGGAAACAGATGCGGCGTATCATTACCGTGGGGACTTTTAAAGATAAATGTTGGAGGGAAGACAGTCGAAGGAAGGAGAGTCCTCACGAATGAAACCAGTCGAGGACCTGGAGGAGGGGAGGAAGTCCCATCGGTGAGCGGTCGGCCGACTCTCGGCCTTCGCAGTGAAAACCTCTAGAAGTCAACGAGGAGGGAGACGAAAGGTTTGCTGAAGAGATTCCTAAAGGTGAAGTGCCTTCTGCTAAAAAAAAAAGTGCTTCTGTTGAGGAACAGTAAAAAGCCAGCATGACAATACATCAATTTCAACCAACTCACACACTTTCACATTTCTTTCTCTGTTTTGTTTTTTTTGTTTTTTTGTTTTTTTTTAAATGTGTGGCCTCGTGTGTGACTGGTCTTCGCGTTTGGCAGCAAACAGACGGACCTTGATCAATAGTGACCCGGTCTCTGTTTTTCATTTAGTGAACTATTTTCATTCAAACTGACCTGACTCTAGGAGCCGCTGCACATCAGTTGCAGTTAAAAGAAAATAATAGTAACAGTAATCTAATTGTTTCTTTTTTTCTTGAAGAGCACTTTTTTTTCCAGGCTGGGGTAGGTTTCGTGGCTCTAGCCTAGCCAACTTTTAGAGTTAGGGGTCAATTAGTTTGACACAATGTCTATATCTCTTTATTCCTTCACTAATCTCTCTCCTCTCCACAGTCATCATGACAGTTTAGGTTATCAGAGTAGGTGGTTCAAAACTCAAGACGAGACACATTCTAGCATGTTCTCACATTTGGAAAAGCAAAAAAAAAAAAAAAAAAAGGTAAAACAAAATATCCACTTCAAACTATTTTTTTCTGGGTCACAACAAGACAGATAATCTTCACTAAAAATTTATCTTTGATTTTTTTTAATATTATTACTTTAGAAAGTATGCAGTACCACGCCTTTTGGCCTACTGATCCTGCCCTCTATACTACTAAATAGGGTATGGGGGGTAGGGGTGGGGGGTAAAGGGGGAAGTATATGGAAATAAAAGAGATGGGTTAATACGTCATTATAACTAAAGGATAGAAAGAAAGCCCAAATAAAAGCTGCTTCAACTTCTTTTCTCACCTTTTCCTTTTTGCTCGATAAAGGGGTTTAACTTCCTCTAAGGCTCAATCAAAAGCTTTTGTGCGCTTTCATTTAAGGCTTCTAAGTGTTCAACTGTTTATTTATTTATTTCTAATTCTCCACCCTTTTTGATCAGGCCCTGTAAGGGACCGCAGCCCCGAGTGTCCGTGCTGAGCCAGGCAGAGCTGAGCTGAGCTGAGCTGAGGCTGGTGTCGAGGCCACCTTGGCTGGGCAGGGCTGGGCCGAGGGCCGGGTCTCTCACTGGAAGGCCTGGTGGAAGCGAGGCAGTGTGGTGGTACTAAGGCTGGAGCTGAACACTGGTGGGAGGGGGTGCAGGGGTCCGAGGCCCAGACCCCCGCCGGAGCTCTGCTGCTCCTGAGGTTGCGGTTGCAAAGAGGTAAGAGGCGCCGTGGCGACGGCAGCTGCTGCCGCGGCGACCGCTGCGGCGTGGGGCTCGGCGGCGTGCAGGGATGAGGAAGAGGAGGAGGAGGAAGAGGAGGAGGCCGCGGACGAGGTGTAGCCCATCACCAGCCCTCCCGTGCTCATGGGGGCGCTGTAGGGAGGCAGGTTGAGGGGTAGGAAGCCCAGCAGGTGGGAGAAGTCCATGTTAGCAGCGCACAGAGACTCAGCGATCACCGCAGGGCTCTTGGACAGGAGGGGATCCCCGCAAAGCTCGTCCGCCAGGCCCGAGGTGGGCTCCAGTCCGTCCTTGGGGGGCGAGGCAGCAGTGTGGGGCTCCGCAGAGGGAACCGGGCCTGGCAAGCCGCTCTGCAGATCCATGAGGAAGCTCTCCATCTCCACTTTCAAGGGCTTGTCCAGCAGGTATGAGGTAGATCCCAGCTGGTACTTGGGGGCTGGCTGGGGCTGGTGCTGCTGCTGGGGAGCCGGAGGCTGGTGGTGCGGGGGCAGCGGAGGGGAGTGGTGGTGGTGGTGATGGTGGTGATGATGGTGGTGGTGGTGCGGGTGGTGGTGAAGAGATCCAGGGGGTTCCATGTGGCAGCCCATGCCCATAGCTGCAGACAGGGGACTGGGCATCAGGGAGGGGTGGGGGGGGTGACCCACCCCAGTATTGGACATGGCCTGGAGGTGGTGGGGGTTGTACATGCCCATCGGGAAGGGGGTCCCACTGGGGAAGGGTTTGCCCATCATGGGGTCTTTGTTGGGACCCATGCTGCACATCATGGGGCTGAGCTCCTCCTTGACGGAGCAAGGCGGCGAGCCAGAACCTAAAAGACCTAACATATCCGGAGGCTCCGTCTTGATCTTCAGCAGCTCCTGCGAGTGGCTCTTCTTGACGTGCCGCGTCAGGTGGTCCTTCCTGCCGAAGCGCTGGGCACAGTACTGGCACAGGAAGTCCTTTCGGCCCGTGTGGACCACCATGTGCCGTCTCACATCCTTTCGAGTGTAAAAGCGACGGTCGCAGTGGTCGCACGGGTGTTTCTTCTCCTTGGCGCCACCCGAGGACTTCCCCGAGTGGCTCTTGAGGTGCTCCAGCAGCACCGGCGTGCTCTCGTAGCTCTGCATGCACACTTTGCAGGTGAGGTCCCCTGCCGTGGCAGAGTGCATGGCCACATGGCGCTTGTATCCCAGCTTGGTGTTGTAGTGCTTGCCGCACTCCTCGCACTTGAAGGCCTCCTTGTTGGGGTCATGGGTCTGCAGGTGGTTCTTCAGGTGGTCTTTGCGGTGGAACATTTTCTCACAGAACGAGCACTGGTGGGTCTTCTGTGGAGAGTGTGTGGCCATATGCCTGCAAAGGAACAGATGGAGCAGAGACAAAGAGAGACTGTGAATGATAGGGGTGTTTTTTAAATTGAGAGTAAAGCATACATCCGTTTCAGGAAAGACCCTTGTGACTCATATATATACAGTCTCCTGTGATTCCCCACATGACAAGATCCTAGTATGTTAATGAGTCTGAGACTTAGTCACTCATATACCGGGTTGTTTCAATTATCTCTTTTTTTATGTTTTCAAGGTTTCACATTGTTGCTTTTTCAGATTCATTCATCTTGGATAAAGATAAATAACTGGATTAAGTCTGAGTATGAGTCATTAAGTGTGTGGCAATTCTGCATTTGGCAGCACCTCAAAGAGGATTATGGCCTGAGAAACTTGGAGAACCCATGCCTATTAAGAAAACTGTGTATTGGCCGATGTGATTGATGCTTAGTACCTGAAAAGTTTGTATTTGGAGCTGAAGGCCTTGGGGCAGTGTGGCTGGGAGCAGTGGAAGGGCTTTTCTCCTGTGTGACTAAAGGCGTGGAGCCGGAGCTTATCCTGCGAGGCGAACAGGGCCCCGCACACCAGGCACTCGTTACCGCTCGCTCTCCCTACCCCTTCCTCTTCCTCCCTCTCCCTTTCTCTCTCTCTCTCCCTCTCTCTCTCCCTGTCTCTCCCTCTCTCTCTTTCCGTCCGTGGCAGCGGGGCGGCGCTCCCAAACAGCTTGGCGGCGGTCCGTCTTTCCTCTTCCTCCGGCGTCAGTGCGGTAATACGGTGTGAGGCATCGGCGGCAGCAGCTGCCATGGCAGCCCTAGAGTGCCGCTGCCATGAAAACGCGGCCGTGGCTCCCCTGCCTTCCAGGCTCAATGTGGGAAGTTGAGGGAGCTTGATGAAAAAGAAGGTTGGTCAGCGAGAGGGGCGAGATAATCAACTCACAGCAAGGGCCAATGGTCCAGAGGGAACATAAAGGGAAGGCAGTGGTCCGAATCTGTGGTGGGACACAAGGTACATGTTTTCAAACTTTGTGATTTCTTTAACTAATTCCAGTTTTTTTGGTAATGATAAACCATCTTTATATATAAAACTTCCTTCTTACCTCTCTGTTAAACAAGTCCTATTTGTCCTCCTTTTGTCTCTTCACATACACTGCACTGTCCTCTCACTCCTTCACTCACTCCTTCTCTCCTTCACTCTCTTTATCTCTCCTCCTCACCCAGTCCCAACAGCTATGGTTGGGGGTGAGTGGGAAATACTGCTCTGCATCGTTATTGTCCTGCAAAGAGAGAACAAACAAAGAGGCGACTCAATAAAAAGGGAATCCTTATTCTTCTTCTATTTTAAAACTTGAACAAAATGTCATGCATTAATACAGGAAACCCAAAGGCTTGACTAGAATCATAATATCTCATTTGCAAATTCCAGTTCAAAGGCAAGTTTCCGTTGGCCTCACTAGGGGGAGCTGAATGACAAGTGTGACTGACATGACATGGCCTGGAAAAGTTTGGCAAAAGTCAGTTTTCTATGATGTGAATAATAATAATCAATCACAGTCCTTACATAATACCTCCATTTCTATAACTACGTATGTGTATGTATTTATGACTTCATCTCATTATGCATATGCCTCATCATGTGTGTCTTCAGATGACAACATGGTGCACAAAGCCAGCTTTGTGTGAGTGTGTGTACATGTATGTACTTGTTATGAAACTGGATAAGGCTCCTGTAATCCTTGGGGAAACAGAGAAACACACACACAGCCCCCCGGGGTAGAGGGCTGGGGAGGGGAAAGGGGGGGGGGGGCTGAGCGGTGTTTGCGCCACAAACTCGGGCTTCCTAGAACCTGCGCTACCTGTCACCCTGAATTCAACAGATTCCTGACAACAACAGTAAAAACCATTGCTACCTTTGAAGTCAAACAGGACAGCCTAATTAACTCTCTAAAAAACCAGAGTAGCTATTGACGTACAACACGTGAATGTTGTTTATTAGTCATAAAATAACCATGAACCGTGTCAGCTTGCGTTTCAGAGGGACTGACTGAACTCTCTCATCTCTGAATTCACTTTTTTACCCTCAGTGACCTCTGCAAGCGAACACAGCGGCCAAGTCCAAGGTCGAGCCGGCCCAACACTGATCGCAATGTCAGCCGTGCTCCAAGCATCAGTCACGTGAATGAAGGGTGCACATAGATACTGTAAACACATGTGGGCATTTGTGACGGAACGCACACACACACACACACCCACACACACATACACACACACGCAGACACACGCAGCTTCAAATGTAATGGAATCCTGTCTGTGTGAGAGGTCAATGAGTTAAGAGAGAGTGCAAATATGCCTATGCTGGAATCTGGTTTGAGTGTTTTTGTGGATGCTTGTGTGTGTACCTATATTTGCCCGTGTGCATACAAATATAGGTACACACACACAAGCATCCGCAGGTTGGTGTGTGTGTGGCTAAAGCACGTGTACATGAGTGTTTGACTGTGTGTGTGTGTGTGTGTGTGCATGTATTTCTTATACACAAGACATGCGTGAGCACGTGTGCGCCTGTGTGCTCACGTATGAGTCTCAGTGTGTGTACATGCTCTCATAACGCGCATGTGTGTGTGTGTGTTTATAGTGGTGGTTAAGAGGAGCTGACAGCTGTAGCGTGGTGCAGTGGTCATCACCCAGCGGGGAGGGTGCAGGGGGGTGACACCCGTCCCATTGACCACCCTCAGGGAGCCCGGCTCTATTGTACAGCCTACCCACATCGCACATTCCTGGCCTGAACCATGCCGTGTCGCGCTGCCCCGCTCCTCCACACACAGCAGGCAGAGTATGGTCATGCCGCATGCCATATCATGTACACACCCTCCCCCGAGTCAACACGCTCAAACACACTCACATACGAGCGCACACACACACGCGCGGACAGGCGCATACACCACATAAAATCCACACCTACAAGTTCACCTCATTTAATATACCGTTACCACAAAGGACACACCATGATAAACCATCTAGAGCGATGACTCCACACATGGAGCCAACAGTCAACAAGCCAGAAGGAGCCATACTGAACTTTACAATATTTCAAAGTATTATGCCTGTATTACAAAGTTCCCTTAAACACTCTTATTTCTCATTAACATCTTTTAGTTTCTCCACCACTGTTTGTCACTACACCCCTAAATCCCACCCCATTTAAATGAAATATTGTAAGTTTTTCCTTTTCCAAAAAAGCTTTTAAACATAGGGCTGGGTAATAACTTAATAGTATCATATTTCAATAGAATCGTATCATAATGAAATAATGATATAACAATGTTATCATGATAAACAATGTTTGTTTAAATTAATTATAAACAGCAAATACGAATTAAGATTTCTCACAAAATCAGATCAGAAACAAATTAGGGAATATTATATGACAATTAATAATGAACTTTAAATTTGAAAATGATTTATGACCCATGCAATGGACATACATTTGATTATTTACCATGTGATTTTGTATGTTTGCAAACATCATTATATATTGAAATATATTTAAATAAATAATTTGTTATGATTATTGTGATATTAATTTTGTCCTTATTGCCCAGCCCTTTTTAAGCATTGGTATTCCTTCTCTAAAAGCCTGCTACACTCCTATAGTCAAACTATCCAGACTTTCAGTACAGCTACTATTGAGCTAACTGTACATAATAATTGTATAAAGTCACTGTACTGATGTCTTCCAGTATATTAGTATTGTTACTGTCCAGCTATCCAAACTATAGTTAGTAGAGTTACTGTAATGTCTACCAGTGTATTAGTGTTGTTAACATATAACTATCCAGACTGCAAAATCATTTGAGTCAATGAGCTACATACTGCATCCTTTCCCTCACTCTCTGTCTGTACACCACATAGTATGTTCCTCAAATCAACCATTGTGGTTGTTGATTTATTTATCAACCAATTAATCAACAAAGAACATCATACTGCGTCCTTCCGCATATGTTTCTAGCACTCAACATATTCATCATGTGAACGGAGCGGGCCTTTCTCATGCGTCTCTCTGTAGAAACTTCACACGCCATGTTCCTCATTTTATAGCAATCAACCACTGAGAATCTCGCGGAGGTTTTTCTCATATGTTCCTACTCCACATGCTATATTCCTAATGTCCTTCTGCTCATTGTTCTCCCACACTCTGCTGTTTGTACAGTAAAGCCTGATCCGTCAACATTAGTCTCCTGCTTCCCCCAGGCTACTAGCAGCCATGATATGCAGTATGTGCTCCAGATGCCTTCATGTTCCAACACTTGTGTCTCACAGTCAGAAGACTTACTCACTTACTTATGTGTGTCTGACAGGCAGTACAGGACAATCAGGGAACATCCAACAGGAATTTAGAGCTAATTCAAGTAATATCAGACTACTTTTTTTAACAGTTACATGTTTGATTTGATGTTTGATCAATTTTCCATATTTTACTAGCAAAGGACATGGGCACAGGGCATCCATCCTTAAAAAGTCTGAAAAAGCCTTAAAATAATTTATCTAAATTTAAGACCTTCAAACATATTAAAAAGTCTTTAACAGACATTAGAAATCTTTTTTTTCACTATGCAGTGACAGGTTTCTTCACACTGCATGTCCACTCTTAGGTTAACACAGAACATGGTTTGTAGTACAATATGCAAACATGTTTTCTTCATCATATCTGCTTGGACTTCATGACTTCACAATTAATTTCCTGTTGTCCTTTTCCCTTCAGTGCCCATTTATAGTTTCAGAACTTTCATTAGCTATGTTCAACTGGAAAATTAATTAGGCTAATTAGGCCAGTTTTGCCAGGCTTCTTTCTTTATTTCGTTGTTTAAATTGGTCTTAAATTCCACTTAGCATTACAAAGGTCTTAAAAAGTCTTAAATTTGGCATCAGATGCCACCTGTGGCCCTCGTTCAAGAATTTAACAATCCAAAATGGAGTCCGTCACTCTACCTACAGATGACTCAAGCCTAAGCCATTTTCTCAGCTTTCAGCCAGGGTATACAGGTATCTGATGCACTCTCTGCACTCATGTTCAAGCACTTCAAGTCAAAATGGAGCCATACTCTCTCCTTCTCTAACAAGGAAAAGACAGAGTAGTGAGTGAAGTTCTCTCACTGCTTTAAGGAGAGCAAGGCAAAGGAATAGGATACTAATGAGAGAAAATGCACTTGGAATTTTTGACTAAAAAAGGTGATATAGGATAAAAATGTATATCATTTTTTTTTTGTTTCAGTAAAGTTTTGCTCAACGTCTAGCTGAACAAACTACAATCTGAAGGCATAAATCTGACTGACTACTCTGTGTCTTCCAGTGGCGGTCCATTAACAGTAATGGAAAACTGAAGAGGACACTCAACACACAGGATTAGCTTACTGTGAATAAGTTGCTTGTTTCTTACTAGTTTCAGAAACCTACAAGCTTTGTGAACTACCATCTATACATGGAAGCCCCTTGGATGTTTACCACTGCTTCAAAAACATCATCTAAAGTAGCAGCGTATCCTATTAGATTACAAGGCTCTATTCAATTACTGGCCATCGTTAGACGACAAACAACGCCCACACAGACTCTAGCTTTGTTTTCTAGATAACAAAAATAAGATATAGAATTGTACTTGACCTTGGAATTAGAAGGTTCCATCAGATTGGGTCAAAACTGAGTTACTCGTAAAAAGTTGTTGTACTCTTTAGATATGGATCAAAAAGTTTAAGTGGGTTTAAAAATGAAAATTAAAAATGTTTTATCGGTTTTACTCTGTGGGATTTCTCAAAACTCCTCTGAACACAGATGGAATCTTAATAATTCCAAGTAAACAAGTTACCAAAAGTGCTATTGGAAATGTTTAATGTCACTCATCACTGACTTATCATTATCTTCTAATTATCAATGAAGTTATTTATCACTCAGCAGTATAATGTATGTAATAAGTAACGGCTATCTTCATTGTCACGCAACTACAAAAACACTCTATAGGTTGTAGGTTATAGGTCAGAGCAGAGAGATTCATAACCAGGGTTTTCCTTCAGTCCGAACGGCACAACTGCAGCCATTTACAACCACTAATCACACTCGCCCTCACTGCAGCGATCGCACAGTAACAAACATTACTGCAAAATGAAGCTTCATCCCAAAATGGCAGATGCCACTGCGAGAAGCGCTACGCAGTACATTCACATGGAGCTGCTCCTTACTTCCCCTAATCAAAAACGTTGAAAGCAGAATTGAACCGCCACTTTCCAACCGCCCGGGTGTCTTTGGTTTCTGTCCTGGATGAAAGAGCTTCCACATTCCTTTCCTAAGGGGTCAGAGGTCAGCCTCTGCACTGCCTGCCTGCCCGCCCGCCACGGCTCCCGCATGCTGAGTGACTGCTGTTAACCCCTTCACTGCCCGCTGCAGCCGTGCAGAGGAGCGTGAGGGGGTAGATAGATAGTCAGATTCATTGTGGCGCTGGTTGGCGGTATGCGAGGCCAGGCCAGGCTAGGCCGGGCTAGGCTAAACTAAGCTAGGAGGCTAAGCTACAGGCCTGTGATCCACATAGCGGGGCCTGGGGCTAAAGAAGCCGCTCAGCTAAACTACGAACACGCTAAATATAGAAAGTGAGTTCACCGTCCGGGGCTTAGGTGACAACAGCCGCGGGGACGGGGGAGGGAGGTTAGATGTGAACACATCACACCAACAAACTAACAAAAACAAAGATGCAAAGTGATTACTGATAGCACCAGTGACATTAAATCTTACACTGTGCATATTTACGTCACTGTGCAGGCAAGTTCATTCATGGCATGGTTACTTAAATGTTGCTATATTATAGAGTAATTATTAAAATACACTATCACCAACAGTGTTAAAAGTAATTAGTGACCTTGCTTCATTATCTACATACAACAAATTAACTTTTATTAAAAGTCACTCGTTATAGTACTTTTGCCCACTTCAAAAACTGCTGTAGCAATATGGCTTGCATTGCTCTATTGCTCTGTTTTTAAAGTCACTAAACCAATCTCATTTATATTCAGCATACTTGAGTTTTTTTGCAATTAGCAGCATATTGTCTGCACAAGATGCCGTAGAATTTTGACACTTTTTTCTACTTTTTAAAAAAAAATTGCAAACAAAAAAACCCCAAAATTAGACAATTTGAAAAAAAAACAAATGGATGACATACTAATCATACATCACAAGAATTGAAAAACTAACATGTTAAGGTATGAGTTGCCACCAGAAAAAGAAATCTGCGTACTCTAACGCATTGCAAAACACTGATCACCAATCACTAAGACTGCAAATCCACTGACTGTGTCAATGCCGCTGTGGCATTTCAGACATAAATATGTGCAAATTTGAGGTGGACTTGGAGAGGGAGTGTGACAGCGCAAAAGAGGGAGTTTTCAAAAGGAAATAAAGAGCGATAGAAGCTGCCAGATAGAGCATGAGAGGGTGTGGGAGCGGGCTTCAGTAAGCCAGGGAGGGAAAGATAGGCAGCGAGAGCAGCAGCAAACAAGTCAGAGTGAGAAAGAGAGAGAGAGGGAGAGAGAGAGAGAGAGAGAGAGAATTCTGGATGAAGGCAGATTTTAGAGGGGGGTGGAAGAGAGGTAAAAGAAAGAGGGATAAGGGATAAAGGGATGAAGAAAAAGGGAGGGAAAACAGGAGTCACTTGCAGCAGTGCAGTCAGGGGTCTTTGCGCTAGTCAAGTGACTCCAGAGAGGGAGGGGGTGGGGGGGGGGGGGGTGCAGGTCATGCTTTACTAACCACATTGACCAGGACTGACAGCTAGGGAGGATGAAGGCAGCAGGACCGGGATCAGTTCACTTCAGTTTAATCAATTCAGAAAGCCGATTTCCATCAAAATTCAAAAATCTTTCGCCATGGTCGATCAGATTAGACTAGATTAGATGAAATTTTAATAATCCCTGTGGGGATGCTGGGCCGTCACAACAGCAGAGAATACGATATAAACACAACGTATTGAAAATAAGCAAATAAATAAATTAAGACACAGCGTCTTGGACTGGAAGCGACTTCGTTTACAAGTTGAAGCAGATTGAAGCAAATATGTTTCCATATACATAGAGTTTGTGTAACCAATTTACAAAGAATGAAGGGAATGAAGGCTCTATCATGATTATGTGAATTGCTGTTTCAATTTACATTTTGAAATTAGTGAACAGAAAAGGAATTACTCTCAATCCTGGAAGGCAGCAAACAGATAGCACTAGATAGCAGAGCAGAGAGAGAGAGAGAGAGAGGTGTTTATGAACTCTGTTGTGTTCTGCTGCCTACAGTAATAGAGCAGATCAAACCCCACGTCTATTTTCTACAATGTCCCTTCTCTCTCTCTCTTTCTCTCTCTCTCTCTCTCTCTCCCCATCCTTCCTCCCGCCTCCCCCCTCCTCCCTCAGGTTTCAGTTCCTCTCCTGCTTGTGTTTTCTGACCCCGGGCAAAGCTGCACAGATAGAGGGGATGGAGGGGGGGACGGAGGGGAGGATGGAGGGGGGGCGGAGGGCCAGAGAAAGCCAGGCTCTTCCATGCCAAACCCTCACAGTCCCGACAGTTAGGGGCTGGCTCGGTCTGCTACGGTGGGGGCCGGGATGTGGCCAAAAAAACGGCACGGCTGCCCTGGTGTCCCGGGCTAAAGATAGCCCAGGCTGTGGTCTGGCTGGGGGGAGAAGGGAGGGCTCGTCTAACTGCTGCAGAGGAACACCTTGACTGCTGCACTGCTTTCTTCTCCTGACTTCACCCTGCTGTTATGAACCAGGAAAACAAGACTGACATTTCCTTATATTGCTTATATCGCTGATTTCATTGCTGAATTTAAGCAATAATCTGCTACATTTTCATACAAGTGCATGTCCGTTTTGCTACTCTCTAGTGCCGATTGATAATGGTTCAACCTCTAATCGGTTCATGAACGCTTTAACATTTGCTGTTCTGAACACTCCAGCAGCAGCAGCAGCAACAGTTTATTTGGAATACATAGAAGAAGAGCTGGGTAGTTATCATGAGCAGTGATAGCCACCATGGCTGAACAGACAAAGAAAAGAGAAACTCAAACTGCATCAACAGAAAATCCAAGGAAACAGTACTGGACACACTGTTTGATTGACTCTGGGAAGTGCAGTGCAAGACCGCAGCAATGGCCGCTTAGCCAGAGAGATGTCCAAAACAAAAAAAACAAAAAAAAGCAAGATCTTGCAGATTGCCGCTTAAAGCCACTATACTGAATCACAGCCATAGCTATGAAAAAACTGCTGCAGGGCGGATTGCAAATCATTCTTCTTCTTTATGCTTCCAAAACAAGACGTTCTACTGGGAGGATTTTACAGTCAGTCAATAAGCATCAATCACTCCGTCTGCAACACAACAGTGGAACGCATTGATAGCGTAGCCAAAGGCATCAGCCATGGAATAACTTGTTAGTCTTCTAAACTGTCTACTCTAGATATGAACCCTAAGACATCAGCAGCGATAAGAAAGCACAGTGAAGACAGCAGAGACAGTGACACACTACTGGTATATTAGAGACGCATTAACTATGGTGGAACTAGTTAATCCTCTACTGATGTAAACAGTGTAGTGTGTGTGTGTGTGTGTGTGTGTGTGTGTGTGTGGTGGTGTGGAGGAAGCAGGGGTCAGCCGGGTTGTTGGGGTGACACTGAGTCCACGCTGCCTCTCTGGCACTGGGAATGTGTGTGTTAGTGAGACTGTAGGCCACACACACTCTCAGACACCTACACACACACACACACACAAACACACAAACACACATGTAGATTACACACACACAAATTCATGCATAAATTCCCATACAAATGCACCGGCACGCATAAACTCGAACACGCATACACACACACACACACACACACACACACACACACACACACACTCCTCTGTTCTGTGTCCCTATGTGTTTCCTATCGTCTCAGTAAAGAGAAAATAAGATTGATCTGATATTTAGGGTTTTTGGTCCTCTTCGGGGCAATTTTATTGAACTATGAAATAATACATATTACATATTGGGAAATTAATACACAATTTGTGCCACTAAGATTTGTCTTAAATTCTTTCCCACTGATGGAAATTCGCAGCAGATCTTACAGAAGAGGATGGCGCTGTTTTCCTCCATCTTCCAGCCTCCTGATTGTTGAGCTTTGATTGGGTTTTTTTTTGTTGATGCAGTGGTTTGTGTGGTGTCAGTATTTTCTTCTACTGCTGGCTGCGTGGAACCAACATGTTCTACTGTCTCAGGCTGTGTTCTCGGTTGTGTTCTGATCAAACACTGCTCCATGTTTCTGGGCCAGAGCGCACTGGAAAGAATCCCCCAGTCAAATCATCTATGGTGGCCCACGGGGGACAATTCAGGTGTGAATATTTGAAAAACACGAAAACGAAAAAATTATCTTATTTGAACAGGCATTCTATGAATATTCAAATATATATGAAATAGGGGAGTGGACTGCCCTAAAATAAATGAAATAAATGCCTTTCAATTCACCTACTCATCCTCCTCTCATCTTCCATTTGTTGTGACCTCCTATTCCTCTTCCTTACCCCATCCTCTTCCTCTGCTCTCTCCCAGTGCTTCTGCTCTTCCTCCACGTCCCTCATCCCTCTCTCATCCCTCCCTCTCTGTCGCTCCTCCATGCCAACTCAAACACCCCGAAAGCAGCCTGGACTCGTTAGGAGCCTCATCTTCCCCTCTTCTCTCTATCCGTTCCCCTGCCCTTCATCTCCTGATGATCGCTGTTGTGGCCGCCGTTTGGGAGGCACCTATCAAAATAAGCAGTCTAGATTCATGTGTTTCGCAGTGTGTGTGTGTGTGTGTGTGGGGGGGGGGGGGGGTGACAGTACCCATACACACAACCTAAAGCTGGCACACCCACAGACATAAACGTGACCACACCAAAGTGCCGTGCCATGTTAAAAGAGACGTGAGATGGTATCATCATCATCACTGCCACAATTATCATTATTATCATCATCAGTATCATCATCCTCACCTCTCTCTCTCTGTCTCTCTTTCTCTTTCTCTTTCTCTCTCTCTCTCTCTCTCTCGCCCGGCCCTGGCTGAGCTGTGGCTGGTGTCATAGAGAGAGAGAGAGACATCTGGGCAACACACATCCTTCCCTTAACGACGGTTCGGTTTTGATGGAGACTAATTAGAAAATTAACTGGCTCCACAAACAAAGACCGACAGGGCCGGGCGTCTCTCCCCTCCGCTAATTTGCGGGAAATACAACGGGGGGAGGGGGGGGGGGGGGGGGGGGGGGTGTTTAAGAAGACGAGCGCTTTGATGAATCTCTCTTACCAGCCTCCTATCGTCCACAGGTTTACTTACACTCATGAGGTGTGTGTGTGTGTGTGTGTAGGTGGAGCATGTAGGTGGCTTTAAGGGAGTCTTACTTTTTTTCTTTTCGTCACGGTTACTCTCAAAAAATGTCCATCTTAACAAGTTATGAGTCTTAAAATCTTATTTTCCTGAAAACAGGTGAAACATTCTACCAGTGGGGTGAGATAGTTCCACTTGTTTCCAATGCACTTTCACTTGTTCCAGGATTTGTATAGAAACAAATGATAGTGTCAAGTGTGAAATTGCTCCACTAGTATCAAGATAATGTCACTTGATTTGAGAAAATTCTTTGCATTGGCAGAATTTTTTCACTTGTTTTAAGGAAAACGACATTTTGCAATTCAAAACTGAGAAATGAGAGGTTTTTGCAGCGCATTCATTCATTAGGGAAGTTTTAGACGCAAATTATATAGCCTTCAGCCTTTTACCGTACGCAACAATACCAGGTTATATTTATGATGTTTATATACCATCTGTTAAAGCAACACATCATTTTCTTTATTGGTAAGCAGTAAAAACCTGCCAAGTCAGACCATTAGCACAGGATATACTGTTTGCTTGGCAGAGCTTTATCAAAATGTTGACACTAAACACATGGGCGGCATGACTGAGTGTAAGCGTGTGTGTGTGTGTGTGTGAGGGTGTGTGTGTGTGTGTGTGTGTGCCGAGGTGATTCTGGGGAAAGCCCTTCTGGCAGGGAGTCCTGGCCGTGACACGGAGCTCCACAGCAGCCGGAGAAGTGGGCACAGTGCCAGTGGGCGTCACGCCAATCTCTCTCTCTCTCTCTCTCTCTGTCTCACTCTCTCTCCTCCCCCCCGTCACGTTTAAAGAGCAGAGTATTTGCGGACGCTACAAACATGCATACATTTACAGCCGCTGGACTCCTCACTCACATATAAATCCGCTACTCTGTCCAAAATCAGCAAGTACACCTATTCTAATAAGCAACGTCTCTGTTCACCTGATCGAACTGACATGACACCTGAAAAATAGTTCATTACATAAATGTCATAAATCTAGGGGATCTTTGTTTGTGTCCATTCACTTAGTTCACAGGGTCAAAAAGTTACTTTCAAAATGTATTCAAACTGTATTCAATTACATTATCCAGGGAATAATTCTAACTGATTTCCATTTTAACAGCTCATTTATTCTGGTATTGAGACTTAAAATCAAAAAGGGGTGAGGTCATTTCACTTGTTTCCAACGCAAATCAACCTTTTTAACGAATTTTTCTTGAATGAAGTTGATACTAGTGGATGATCTGCCTTGTTCTGCCTTGTTTCAAGAAAATTTTCCAAACAGTTCAAACTGCATTGAACACAAGTGAAATTAACAGGGCAGATGTTTTCATGTGCTTTAATGAAAACAAGATTTCTAGACTCAATACTTGACTTAATGAATTGTATTTTTTGCAGATATTTTTTAATGCCTTTGACCCTTTCAATCATGTTTTTGAGAAATGATCTGTATTCTCACATGCTTTTTGTAATTTGATCACAGTTATTTTTTTTTTTTTATTTTTTATTTTTTTTTACAGTTGTATAGAATATTTGTCGAACCCAGATGCCATGTTTGGAATCTCATTGCTGAAATCCTGTCACTGTTACTCTGTTCCTCCACTACTGATGAAGTGTACCTTGCATATAAGAATATGTTGAAGCACTTTATGCATCTATTTAAGTCTGACTCTGGAGAGCCTGTTCCAACTTTATGGCAATGGGAATAATCAACAGGGTTTTACACCTATAAAAAGAACCATAGTGATGTCTGCTTTTTGTAACAACTTGGTATCATTGTTGATATCCCACATTTACAATAAAGGGTTTCTCTTAAATGGCACACTAAATTAATTCAGGCATAACAGTGGACAATCTGTATCTATGAGGAGACTAACACACACACACACACACACACACACACACTCACACAGTCATCATTTAGCTGCTGGTCTGAGCCAGGCCATCCAGCCGCTGGGACTCTCACACTTTTGTTTCCCCAGGCTGCCACTGGCTCTCTCTGATTCAGACGGGGTCAGCAACAAACAATCTCTAAGTTTGGCAACGTCAGCTCAGCTTAAAACAACAGGCATTGTTCCACGGGCTTTTGTTTACAGAAATCTACAGGTTTCAATAGACCCCACTGCCTTTTTCCCTTTTTTTCTCCTTTCCTTACCGCTTTCATTCTAGCGCTAATTTTCCTCTGTTTTGTTTTTTTGTTTTGCGTATGCCCCCCTCCCCCCCCCCCCCCCCCCCCTCCCTCATACTCCATTTTCCATTTGTATTTTTAAAGGATGTGCAGGGTAATGGGAGGGAAGGGGAGGCAAGAAGTGGGGTGGAGAGAGAGAGAGAGGGGGGGGGGGGGGGTCTAGAAAGGTAGAGAGTAGTAAAAATAACATTCTTGCATAAACAGGGCCTTGAAAAATGGGCAGTGGGCAGCTCGCATTCCTTGAATTTTTTTTGAAACTTGATCACGTTCCGAATCGGAGGCTGCAGGCAGCTCCTGGCAGATATGACAGCCGTGCGACAAGCAAACATGAGGGAAGGAGGGAGGGAGAGAGAGAGAGAAAGAGAGAGAGAGAGAGAGAGAGGAGAGAGAGAGGCAAGCTGGAGGGACCAGAGTGAAAGAGAAGAAAGAGTGAATGGGGGAAGACAACAGCAAAACAGCAGCCACTGATGTATTAGGGTGCATTTGAGTTCAGAATTGTGATGTGATTGAGTTTGTGCATTTGAGCAGCAGCGTGAGCATGATTCACCACTTGTAAACCCCTAAAAAACCCTCTAAAAAACCCTAAGTTCTTGCTGTAACAGAACTTATTCCCCTATGGAGAACTGACTGTTTACGTCGCTGGAATAACAGACCCATTAAAATTAGCTTCTGCGCTGAGGAGCGAGCTTTCCAGGCCTGAATGAGTCAAATTAAAGCAAACCTCAGTTGTTCAAACACACCTTAACCCGTTTCACCTTAACCCGTTGTTGCTCCGGAGCGACTCTCCTCTCCTCAGTGTCACAGCACACAGATGAGGCTTTGTGCTGAAGCGGAGCAGCACCTATTGGGTAACAGATCAGAGGTGGGCCGCTCCGTCTGGGACACTAAGGGGAGGGGAAGCTACACGACTGCAGCCAAGGTCTACTGTTCCTACAGGCAAAGCAACTGCAGGTATCTATTACTGGATTGCAGAACTCTATAAATCAATTACCACCCGTCAAAATGTCATTTTGACTCCACAAAATTCAATTATCACTTGTCTGAATTTGAATGTTCTGTAGATATCTCAATTTATCTTTTCTGACTTGTAGAAATATAATTAATTATGACTAGTGACCATGAGTGATTACATGTTACAGCAGCTTGTCATTTCAGTATGGCATTATGCATTATTTACTGCTATGATCACGCTATGCAACAAGAAGAACCTGCTGAAGAGACTATTCTGATGTTGTCCTGTCACTTCTGCCTCTCTGTATATTCTTTCTATTCAAATATGCTTCTGGATCCAGAATGAATGTCACCTGTTTCTTTGCATATGTATATGGTGAAATATGGCTGCTGTGATGTTTATACCTCTCATTTATCCTCTTTATTTGTTCTGGTGGATATCAAGACTTTTTTTCTGTACTTTGTCTCTCGTTTTGTTTTGTTTTGTGTCTCTTGATTCATGTTTATGCATGTTCATATCTAACAATTTGTACCAATACCTGATGAATCCCTTGTTTGTGAAATTTTTTCTCCAAAACTATTTGAATATTGCGTTTTTTCACAAACTTGCAAATCAAAACAGTTTTTTTTTTGCTAACCAAAGTATTGTACTTGTATTTGTTGCAATCCGTTACTACACAATCCTGAGAAATACATTTCATGGCACACAATTTTTCTTAGCAAGTCAGCAAAAGTGCATTGCATGAAAAAAAAAAAAAAAACTGAACATGCATGAAATATTTACGACCAAAAATGTAGTAACGGAAACTGAAACTAACAGAAGTTGAAAACTTAGTTCCTTTACGCCAGCGAGGGCAAACAAGCTCTCCAGAGTACAACAGTAGTTTTTATTCCCCAATATTACGATCTGATCTGTGCTACTCCTCCCTTCAAGATAAACGTACTAGTTAGTGCTGGTGGAGGGCGACCTTCAGGTGCAGCACATCTACCCAAAGAAATGAATATAAATTAGAGAAATGCGAACAGAAAGAAAGAAAGAAAGAAAGACAAGAAAGAAAGAGAGACAAGAAAGAAAGACAAGGGGGAGGGAGGAAGCAGGGGAAAGGGAATGGAGGGGGAGTCCCTGCAGAAAGAGCGTTGAGCTCAGGAGTTATTCATTAACACATTTTAACACAGCACTTTCCTCCTCCTTTCTTCCAGTCCCCAGAGATAAAAACACACACTCATTTGAATGACTGGGATGCCAGAGGGTGGTCTTCCACCTCATTACCTCTCCAACACTTTAAATGTGTGTGTTAGAAAGTGTGTGTGTGTATGTGTGCATGTGTGCGTGTGTGTGTGTGTGTGTGTGTGTGTGTAGGGAATGCAGGGAGCTCTGTTAGAAGCTCTGTCTTTCTCTGAGAAAGGTTTAGGTTTCAGATGGAGGGTGAAATAGTTAACAGATTGCCCGGCGTTCGTACCACAGCTCCTCACTACATGCCCGTCCTCGGCCCCTCTGCGCCTACTAACCCTCCCCATCACACTAAACCCAACCAATCACAGCTGTTCCTCGAGCTTTCGAATTCCCCCTGTAAACCACAACTAAACATAAGCTGAGAAGTCAGATCTATAGATATAAATGAGAAAAGCTGTGAAACAATTGATTGGGTTCTTGGTGGTCATGCTGCCATCTAGCTGAGAATGAAGGGAGATCAACCGGCCATCTTTATATCCTCAGAACAACAACCAAGCAGCAGGTGGACGGCTCTTCAAACCAAGCCTGAACAACTAAAAGATAACCAAATCACATCAGATTATCTCCTGTGGTAATCTGCTACTGTCAATGTTATTTGATGATCTAGAGGAAGAATCTTGTCTTGTTTTTACACACCTTATCAGTTTAGTGTGTAAAAGTACAGCATCAGGATGGGCGAAGCCACAAATACACACAAAAACAGATGAAGTGCACTATTGATCTGAATCATCTGAATCATCTCATAGACATTAACATAACCTCTATCACTTAATGCAAATCAGCAGAAAAAACTTAAGTTTGTGAATTTTCATGTCTACTGAGTTCAGTTTATGATTTTCTGGTCATTTTTCCTTTTTTTTTCAGCCTCAGAAGACACGAAATGTCTTTTTTGTCTGTTTTGTTTGTCTCTCTCTGTGTCACTGTGCTGTGTCCGGTGAGCAGTGGACGGACTCACTGAGCTGAGCGCACTTTCACTTTCACACACACACACACACACACACACACACACGCACACACACAGGCAGCACCCACGGAAAGTCACTCGCTGGCAAAATGAGACCATCCGACCAAACGGGCAGAGCAGAAGAGGAGGCCGATGCGACTGGATTGGCCAGTCCCACACATGGGGAGGGGGGAGGGGGGAGGGGGGGATGCAGAGGGGGAAGGGGTGGGGGTGGATGCAGGGAGGGCAGGGAGCGAGGCGGCGTCACGTGACCGAGTCCAGCAGAGAGCGTTATAATAGGCCCCCTCTCGGAGTAGAGAGGCAGAGGCTGGATGTGAACCAAAATCCCTCTACCACACACAGGCTGGCCATTGTTGGCTATTCACTGGACTCCATCTCGGGGCACTTTATCATTCAATTAGGACAGCTTTCACACCGCACACCACAGAAAAGAGGCCTTCAATCAAACTGAAAACTTCACACTGGCCCTGGAGGGGACGCAGAAAGGGGACTCGCAGTTGTCACCCCACTTTCATTTTTCCTACTTGTTGTTGTTGTCCGCCGAGACTTTGAGCGGAAAGAGAGAGGGAGAGACAGAGGAGAGAGAGTGAGAGAGAGAGAGAGAGAGATGTAGAAACGTGAGGAGAGAGAAGAGAGAGGAGGAAGTCCCTCTGAGTACCATTACATGTGTGGTACCACGTGTGTGTTTATGAAGTTGATGGAATGTATTTGAGTGGGTGAGGGGTTAAATTTGGTAAGTGGTAGTGGAGGGGGAGAGAGAGAGAGAGAGAGAGAGAGAAAGAGGGAGAGAGAGAGAGGAGGAGGAGGAGGAGGAGGGAGGAAATTCAAAGCTCCGAGAAAAGAATGGGCAAGAGAAGTATACTTGAAGGAAATAATGAGAAGGAGAAGTACGCTTGAGGAGAGAGGAGAGAAGGGGGAAAAGCAATGTGAGGGGAGAAGAGAGGGAGCTCAGCAACTGATCAAAACACGGCGTTAAGAGCGAGCCGGGAGGGAGAGAAAGGAGAAGAGGAGAAAGAAGTGAGCAGGTTGATAGATAAGTTAGAGAGGGAACAAAACCGGAGAAGTAGAAGCAAGCAGGTGATGCGGGAAAGAGAGCAAGAAGCGCCCTGGAGCATCCTGGAGTGAGTAAAGGCTGCTGATGCACGAGGCAATTTTTGGGGGGCAATGTACAGATGCAACGTTCCCAGCAACAGGCAACAAAGTGAGCCACCGGGTCAACAATCTAAACGTTTCCTGGCAACAACATATTCCCATCAGTTGCTCAAAGCATCGCCGTGTGTGTTCCTGCCTTAACTTTGCAAGGATGCCCTTTGCAAATTTTTGACATGGAGAGCTAAAGGTCAAAATGTAACATGGGTGTTGGGACATGGGCCAAAAAATACATGAATGGATATTAACTACTTAGAAACGTTAACCAGTGGGCATTAACGGCTGAAATCCTGATGAGTGATGATGATTAATATGTGTTGTAACAAGCAGGTTACGTGAAAATTTATGCTAAAAGTAGAGTGCGTTGGAATATCTCAAGTCATGTCCAGTTTAATTATATAGACTTTAATCACAGTTACAGTCTTAAAGGGCTTCACAAGTTAACGCTCATATTATCAAACAGTAACTGAAAATGACAAATGATAACGAAAACAAACGAAAACTAAAATATCATCACTCTCTGGACCAGTTGGAGGGCCAAAATGAATTTTCTTCACTTTGATGAGCCTTTTCTTACATCATCATAGGATCATGGCAGATATTAATGTTAATAATCCCAGCGTATTTGCATTTAGAGACTGAGACCTGCTCAATCAAGCTGCATCATGCAATTGTCTCGATTTGAACTGAAAGTTGAACACACACCTTTTGACGCAACTGATGTCCCAGCAGGTCGAAACGATCTGACGATGCTCTCTCTCTCTCTCTATTCTCACTTCACAGTTTGTTCCCAACAATCCATCTCAGTCACCAGCCAATCAATCAATCAGTTAATTTATTTCAAATTCCCTCTTACACTTCTTGAACATAGTGATAGGCTGAGGGGATCATTTTGCATTTCGCTGCCCATCTCCCTACTGCATCTCGATCCCCTTCAGTTCTGAGCTGCGGAGAAGTTTCTTTTGTCTACCAAGGGAGTTGGAGGTTTTCCTTGGCATTATTTTTTGAGTAGGGGATTGCTGAGCAGGGCGGGGTGGTGGAGGGGTTATTAAAAATCACTTCAGAGGAAGGAAGAGGGGATGTGTCATCAGACACTGTGGCTACATTCTGCCTTCTCTTGCCTTTCTCTCCACTCTCTCCCTTCTTGCTCTCTCTTTGGTATGAGTCAGGAGCAGCGCAATCGCCTGTCACTACTACTATAGCTGTGTGTGTGTGTGTGTGTGTGTGTGTGTGTGTGTGTGTGTGTGTGTGTGTGTGAGTCAGGAGTTGCTCCCGCTTCTCTCTCTCTCTCTCTCTCTCTCTCCATACAGATCAGGTTTCTTCACATTCGCTGACTCACAAATCGGCATCTCCAGACTGGGCTGGACGGATCGGGTCCATATTCAACCCATTACTGAGCCGGTAAAACACACATAACTCTCTGCTGAGTCAGAGGCTTATCTCAACAACACTTTGACATGCATCCACCGTCCTTTCTCTGCATGTGTGCACTAGCGTGTCTCGTACTGGTGCATTCCTCTACTGATGTGTATGATACCAGTGGACCACGCGACTTCCACTTGGGCTCCCATCTGAACGGATCATCTAATAAGAATCTGAGCAGGAATGCTGCTGATCCACAATCCATTTTATCTTTCAAATCGAGGCTGGGTTTAGCTAAGGACTCTTTACTAGTTTCGGTAAATCTCTTCCTTACCCGCAAGAGAGAAATTGTGATAACACTGGCGCTTGATGGTCAGAAAAATTAACTGACTCTGGACACTGAGACACTTTTGTAATTATAGGAAGGGAATGATAAGGCTTAGATTAGTTACAAAAGCTAGATAGTTGAGGCAACCTCTGCCCTATTTCACAAATGCATCTTTGAGCGTTTGTCTACTGTTAGGTAGATAAGATGATGCTTTGGGAAAACCCAGTCCTTGTCCTTGATCAGAACCCTCCATCATTAGAAGCAGGGTCTGAAATTACCACCTGCCAAGCGCCCAATGCCAAGTCAAATTTATCTTTGGTAGACAAATTTTCTGAGACAATAAAATTTCAATGCCTCAGTTCTATACAGTCTTTGGTGTTTGCCTGTTCTCAAACTTTGTCCCTGCTGACCAACACCAATTTTTGCTTTGATAATTTTTCGAAAAAATTCTCTTGGTGGTGGAGCAACAGTGCAGCAGCAGTGAGCCTTGGTTGAGTCAAGGTGGCTCACAGGTCAAGAGCTGATGTCCTGTTTCTGTGGTGTGAAGCAGCTCAGTGAGCAAGACGCTGCTCCATCATGCATGCAACACATGCAGTTAAAGGGACTCATACATGCTACATCTGTAATAGCCATGAAGAAGAGGGTATCGTTGGTAAGTGAAGGTATGTCCTGTCTTTTTTCTGACCATTCAATACAGCACGATGACAGGCCACCAGCGGAGGAGCTCCTGTTTCACTTGGTGGGTCTGCGGATACCCGACCAGTTGACCCATTACCACTCCACTCCACTTCTTAAAGGGCTCATGTAAATTCAACCGGCCAAACTCTGATATTCTGCCTCAGTGCTCCTACACATTCTCCATTTCAAAATTAATGATTTCAATTTCCCGACCTGGACCTGACTGGATTTCAAGGTTTTCGTTTGTTGAGTAATGATGCATGTTGATAGCGGCAAATACAAACAACATATCCCAATATGGGAAGTGGCAGTGGGTCTGCAGCTACATTAAATGTGGAATCATAGGTGTATAAGGAATGAATAATTATATTTGTCCTTACTTTTCTGGACCTTTTGTGCAATTCCCATTGTTTTCTAGATCTGGACATGATCAAATTAACTTTACTTTAATTAATTAATTAATTAATTAATTAATTAATTTACTTTACTTTCTGTAAATGATTCCTCCTTTACATGTATTCTCATAACTTTATGATTGAGGACAGTACATCCTAGTGGCTCAGTGGGCTAAGGTGCATACTTGCAACGTGTCATTGAATCTAGCCCGTAGCCTTTAAAAAAAACACAGAAATGCTGTAAAAATCATCTAATAATTGTCCCTCTACTCCGTTTCTCTTTCCTTCTTGTGTTTTCTTCCAGCAGTGAATCTCAGTCCAAACTGGAACCCAAAAGTTACTTAATCTCAGGTGGATCATCACAATTTGGGACCGACACAATCAGACTTTCCTCTGTTCCCAAGTCAGTCAGTGTCCGAGGTTAAGTGCGAGTCCATCAGCGTCTGAGAGACGACCCCCTAAAACCAACGTTGTGTTTACTGCACAGAGAGAAAAGCCTATTAATAAATCTGTTGCAGACAGCCTGGCGGAAGTGGCCTGGGGGGTGTAAACCCAGTCTGGGAGAGAGGGATGGATGAAGGGCAAAACAGAGCGGGACGGATGGACAGAGGGAGGGAGAGAAAGCGACGAAGAGAAAGAGAGAAGAAAAGGGAAAGAGGGAAGGAGAAAGAAATTAAGAGACAGGGATGGGGAGAAAGGAGGGAGGGGAGTGAAAGGAGGGAGACGGAGGGTGTGTGTGTGTTGTGTGGTGTAAACCATGGGTGCTGGTTGATGGATGGATCTAGGTTCTGAAAAGCCACAGCTGCCCCGCTCTTCCTAGAAAAAGATCCACAAGGAAAAGTGGCAGTATGTGGTTCAAGCATCTAGCATCCTCTTACTATTTCTGACCCGCATACTGCAGGACCCATCAGAATGTGCGCTGGTCCAAAACGCGTCCGCATGTACGTGAGTAAATGAGAGCATGTGTGCCTGTATCATTATGTTTGTGCCTATACATGTAACAAATGAAAATGTGAAGTGTTTTTTTTAAACTTTAATTAGCCTTGTAAATGTTTGTGTGTGTGGGTGTGGGTGTGTGTGTGTATGTGCACTGCGCACACGTATGTTATGCATGTCTGTTTTCAATCAGTCCATTACATAGTAAAGCATCATTCTTCTCTCTGTCACGGCTGCCAACGATAGTAAATGTACAGAACGTTGCATTTACTATAAAGAAGGTAAAGGGTATTTTTTCTTCGTTTTTTTTCTTTTGCACCCATTACACTTTATCCCAAATAAACGCCTGTTAATGTGACTTGAAAGCAATTTCGATGGGAAAAGCTTTTCAGTATCGCGAGAGGTTCACTGGAGCTCGTTTTTTAGAAACCTTACAAACTTGGAAATCAAAAAACAGAAGCAGTGATCAACTTTCATTTAAAAGTTGAAGACGAAGGAACTGCGTTGCCTTTCATTTTCAGCGTCCCTCTATACAGTTTGAGCCATTCACAGTTTGAGTTCACAGAATCTTAAGCGACACATAAAAGACTATTAATAAACCTGAGACCGTGCTTCAACAGAGCTTTGACCACACTTCAGTGTAAAATCAACGTCGGTCTATTTTTCAGTCTTAAACTCAGGTACAATCTATGCGTGACTCATTCAAACATTGAAACTGTTGCAAACAGCTTTAAATCAAAATCTAAGACCTAAGAAAAACTAAGGAAACATCACTAAAAGACTTCACTCTTCGTTCGATACATCTCACTGATCATCTTTCTGTTTTTACTGATAGCTTCACTCGTCCCATCAACACCACCGGCTCTGTGGGAATGACGAATCGCTACTTAGGGTGTGCTGATTGTTGCCCCTGGGCGATGTGTTGTGTGATCCAGAGAGATGGCTATCGCCGCTCAGCGGTTCAGCAGAGCTGCAAATGTGGAGGGAGTGACACCAGACCTACGAATTTGACTGCGATCTGTATCTTCCTCTCTCGCTCTTTCACTCTTTCCAGCACAGACTTATTTCCAGCATCTCTCTCTCTCTCTCTCTCTCTCTCTACCTCTCTCTACCCTCACCCTAACCTCCACCCCCTCCACCCATTCCATTGGACTGACCAGAACGACCACATAGTACGACCAGTCAGCCCCGGCTACTGTGTGCGAAACCTTGCATAACGCAAATAAATACATCTTCCCCCGCTCATCTGAGCAATACTCACACACGACACTGCACACATATGCACGCAAACACGCGAACGCACACGTACGTACACAACAAAACGCAAATACACAAACTGCACCCTTGCAAACACAAACACAAACACACACACACACACACACACACACACACACACACAATCTTTGCCCCATATTCCGTTCCAGTTCTCAGGCTCTCGGCTCGCCCGGGTTTTTTCTCCCCGCTGTCCCGAGAAAATAACAAATAGAACAATCTTCTTGCCGCCCTCCAAGCGAACAACATCCATTCTAGCATGAACCCGGTGTCCCTTGTTCCCTCTGCACCTCCTCCCCCTCACCCCACCCCACCCCTCCCTCTGGAAGGTGAAGAAGTACAAAGAATGGGATCAGAGCTTTTCCGATTCTTCCCTGGTTATTAACTACCATTTGTCCCCTCAGAGGGCTGTCCTTCCCATTAACCCAACTGATGCTCTTTTCTCATGGAAATCAGCCTGCTGTTGCTGCCGCCGCCACCGCCGCCTCTGCTGCTGCCACTGCTGCCGCCGCTGCTGCTGCTGCCCGCAGAGGTGCAAGGAATTGTGGGGGAATTTTCATTGGAGAAGACCTCCCTCCAGCACACAAACAGCGCTTAAGCTCTCTCTCTCTCTCTCTCTCTTTCTCTCTCTGTCACACACACACACGCACACACACATCACAATCTCTCACAACACATCTCACGAGCTCTGCCTCATTCACACCCACATGTACCCGCGCTGGCACACACACACACACACACACACACACACATATCAAAGCACACATAGACATATCACAAACACGCATGTGTGTGAGCTCTCACAGGCAAACACATTCGTTCAATCACAAAGGCAAACATGAAACGTGCTGCCTCCCAACCGCAGGGGCATGGAAGTAATGTGATGCAACGCATAGAAGTTAATGAGAAGAAGCTGGCCCAGTGGACCGGGCTGAAAATATGTTTTGGAGAGGAGACCAACTGAAAATGCTCGTGCACAAAAACAAAACCAATAATCAGGTGTTTATGGCTCTGAAAAAACAAACTTCTAAGTAGGTGATTCTAATTCTGTAGGTAATCAAACAGATTAATAAAAAACGAGAAAGCTAACAGTTTGAAAGTTAATTCTTTGGTTGTTTAAAGTACTAAATAAAGTGCTTAAAACTTTTTGATGAAATGTTAAACTTTAAAAAAATAGATATATATGTATGCTCTAAAATGTTTAAAAGTTTAACAGAACTATTTTTTTAACCAGTGAGGGTAACTCAAGGACATGCAGTTAATTTCTGAACAAGTTCTGACAGTTCATAAATTCAGCTTTCATCTCTGATAGTTTGATAAGATTCTATAGCTGTGAAGTGAACAAGATACAGTGTGCACGTCTAGTATCATGGTAGCATCCTCATTCAGTGTCTAAAAGCAGGTGCACCGGCGGCAGGATAACAGCCTCGATTAATGTTGCAAGAAACCTCCTGAGGAAATTAAACCTTTTAACGTCGGCGGAGGGATTCCGGTGCTAACAGCGTTGTTATAGTGAGCCAGGAGCAAACATCAACACATGGGTCTCGACTTGCACAGCAACTGTCAGTAACAAAGGCATTGTCTCGTGACGAACTCACTTCCATTTCCTTATTATGTGGCTGGAGGCCTTGATAGAACACGCTTGTCTCAGACCTGCTGCAACAATAAATATCTGCAGGTCGCCTCCAGCCATGAAGTGGAGGGAAAATCCACCTAAACTCACTTCACCCACCTTTTTAATTAGCAGCAGAGTTTAACCATGTTTTCAAGGCTGACATCAATCTTTAGGAGGTAAATTCATAATATCTACCAGAGTAATTAGTATCATTTTAATGCAAGTCGAATAAGAATATAAATTAAATGCCTTTCTGGAAATATAATTGTGTTTTGTTCATATTGGTGGTTGTTTTCTTTATGATGATCACTGACTGGAGGTCATAGTTTAACCTCTTTTATTTACTGATTGATATTTGATATTTGATTGCCTCTTCTTACAGCACAAATTATCAGTGTTTAGGCTGTATATCTCTTTATAGAGCAGGTAAAGGCGTTCAACCCCAGGCAGAAAGTCAATGCATGACTTGTTTTTGTTTACTACTCATGTGATCAGTTGAAGTCTTGCACTTACTATCACATGTAATCATCTCACAAAATTATTGTTTATGGAATGACAATGATGTTGATGATGATGTTGATCATGATGATGATGAACAATCTTAAGCAGGAGAATATTTCTGGCAGAAGAAGCCTGTTAGGCCGCTGCAGGTACAGTCTGTGTAGATCTACTTGTCTAACTCCACTACGACCACAGGATGTCTGCTTTTAGCTGGTATAATGACAAACACCTAAACAACAACAACAATGCAAGCTCCCTCAACTCAAAAAAGAACTAAAGTAATCCTGTAATAAATTGTAGAATGATATATCAGAATACATGAAACTATAACACCCTAATATCATGGGAATATAGCATAGGAGTTAAAAAAAATATATCATAATGTACAGTAAAAACACTATAAACTCATTACTGAGCACCAAAAACACACTATAAGTGCCTATAGGAGTAGTCATTTTCCTTCAATTTATTGTCAGCTGCAGAATGCTACATATTTGTTCCTTCAGCAACAGTTTGATTTATTTTCCACCCTCCCAATTGACAAAAACATGTGTTGAACGTACAGGCCTACAGCAGAGCCACATATCAATAACAAGTGCATAAATTGAACCCCCACATTTTGACCCAACCCCCCCTCCTTTAGGGTCTTGGTTGTTATTTACCCGCTTCCAAGGCAAAGGACTTTCTCTCTCGCACTCTCTCTCACACACACACACACACTCACACACACACACGCACGCACAAGGCAAGAGACACAAAACATCCGATCAGCGACAAACATGACATAAGCCATTACTGTGTAGATAACCTAGCGGAGGGGCCAAACACACATACAGTGTGTTACAATGGCTTCATTTGCTTTATGAGGCGCCTGGAAACCAATCAAGCAACAGCCTCGGTAAATAATCTAACTGTGTGATGCGGACATGTAACAGCTTCCACAACATAACAACTTTTAGCTGAGTTTTCTCCTCCCGTAAACACACACCACGGGACGTTCCCTCTATCTCCCTCTCCTCTGCACTGGCATGCTCCACATGATAAATATTCGGAAATTGCTTAAAATTCGCCAATTCGCCGAATACTTGCAAAGAACATCAAACATCAACAGCGAGGGGCCGCTCGACAAAGTGCACCGTGTTTTACAACTTCACAGATTCACATTCGCAGCGTATTTATCGACAAAAAGCTTCGAGAGAGAGAGAGAGAGAGAGAGGAGGCGATCGCGTAATTAAAAATTAAATACCCAGATGCTTGCACGCTTCCACAAAAATGAGCAAAATTACGCGAAGTCCGATCGCGGCGTAATAACAACACATTCATAACATTTCGACTCTCGCGCACGTCGATCTGTCAGTCACCGTGCGATAGAGCCGATATAAAGGGCAGAATCTTATTTGAAAAACACACATGCACACATCAGGACGTGCAGCCACATTATGAGGTCTTACAGAAAAAACGAGCAGTTTACCCACCAAAAAGTTTCCAGCACCGCATTAGTCAATTTCACATGGAGCCCCGGTAACCTTCCATCACGGACCGGACGACAAACCCACCGTGGGAGAGCCCACGACACCGTTCCCCGGCCTTTTCTCCCCGCGATCTGTTGTTTTAATATTTTTTTACAATTTTTTTTCAATAATTTTTCTATATTCGGGGCCTGAGAGTGTGTCTGGCTCTCCTCAGGCTGCAGCGGAGTTATGGGGCGGTAAGCATTGTGGGAGTGTGACGTCAGGCCACTTTCACAAACTTTTTTTTTTTTTTTTTTTTTTTTTTTTTTCTAACCAGGGACAGCTTACTGGTTTTTCACCAGCCTCCAGCCAGTCCACATGCAATTGATTCAATTCATACACCTGCACTCCTGCAAATATATGCTGTAAATAACATAAAAAAGTAAAGATCTTATATTTTAATAATTCATAATGTTACCTATAATTGAGTCAAGGCTTGACATAATAGCATCTAAAATGTGAAAATATTTCATAATGTTGCCTACGTTTACAGTCAAAGCTTAACACAGTAGCATCTGAAAATATTTCATAATGTCATAATGTTCATAATAGCCTAATTAGAGCCAAGGCTTAAGAAACTAGCATCTAATAAATATGCAATGATCTGAATCCAAAAAAAAAAGAAAAAAAAATCAAATCTTATCATTGTGTTCATGTTGACTTTGAATGGATTAACTTCATTTGCTTTTCTTGTTTATAGCCTGTGTTCATATCTTTTGCTGAAAGAGAAAATGGATCTAGTTTGGTAAGATTACATTATTAGCATATAAAAATAATAATGAAATATTGTTATTATTTCTTCTAATTATTTTGATAGTATCTAACTGTTGATTTGAATAAAACTGTACAAGAAAAACTCCTTCTCAGGACCAGAATCAAAGACTGCACATATTGTTTTTTGAATGACTGTGATATCTCTCCAACTTTAAATACAACTATTTTTTTCCCCTTTTTTTGATCGAAAAAATGCGAGGCAAAACTCTGTGATCATTTGTAACAGCAGATTTACATAATCCGATTTTTCTGAGATTTACAGACATTAAAGCATTGTGTTTTCTTAATAGTTCTGTACATAGACTGCAGGGCAATCTCTTAATTTAAAAAAGTGATAAATAGCGACTGAAGCAATAGACCTAATAAATTATTCTAAATGAAGATATGGGAAATCCCAGCACAAATCGCTTCAAAACCTTCATGTCTAAACAACAGCAAGGCGACATGCAAACCATAAATCACACAAGATAAAACAAGGATTTCAGACATGCATTTCACAGTTTCTAAATGATTATTATTATTTATTGCCATTATTACAAAAGCGTCAACAAGTGACAATAGAGAGGAGGATGAGAAAGAGGAGGAGGAGGAAGAGGAGGAAGAGGAGCCCAGGAATGTGGACGGTCACCCCGGGTCCCCCCACGTGTTAAGGCTCCCGGTGGTGGTCCCGTTTCACCACCTTGTGTTTTTTTTTTTTTTTTTTTTATGGTGGGGGTGGGGGGGTGAAAGAATTACTTCCAGGGCACATCAACTCGTTTCCTCATCACCCCAACCCCCAACCCTCCTCCCCGTCCAGCCACCCCACCAGCCCCGCGGGGTGAATGTGTTTGTGCAGAGAGTCACAGAGAGAGTGATGGGGGGTGGGGGAGCAAGAGTCTTCAATAATGCTGCCTTCAGGTGCCGCTCGTCAGCTCCTACTTCCGAATATTACAAGGCGTAAATACGATTTTTCGGTGCGTTCGAGTGCTTTTGGTGGGAAATAATAATACTGATAATCATAATAATAATTTTAGAAATCAAGCGACACTTGATGCTGCAGCGGCAGGATGCAGCAGGGAAAATGCGTCTCAGATGTGTATTTCATGTTTCAATTAATTTATTAGCCAAATGTTGTTGGCTGTACATCATATTTAATCAATTGTTCTCGCGGTTGACATACTCTCTGACTCCTAAATATCGCGGGAACTCTGATATAATATAAAACTATAACTTTCCCAGTCGTATTTACCACTTTGTTGGGTCGTTCATATGCGCTCAACTCGTGATTACGACATTTCCGACAGCGCGTGAAGGCAGCAAAAGCCTATCGGCGTGTTCAATACAGAGGAGCGGGGGGAGAAAACGCCTGTTGTTGAGGGGGAAATGCCTCCAAACCACAATAGGCTTACCTGTTGCTGCAGTGTTGTGAACTGATAAGTCTGCCTGTGGAAATGATAGAGAGGCTTGATGTGAAGAATGGTGTGTGAAAATGCAGATGCAGTGTGAGGAGAGCTTTCACTTGGGACTTAAATCCACAGGTATTATTTTGAACCCCCAATGGTCGGACTTTTGTTTTTATCTGAAGAGGAAAGTGGAGTCGCAGTCCTGTTAACTCCAACATAATTGGGAAAAATAAGAGTATCCAAAAGAAATGAGGAGACTTTTGAGTTTGCTGCAGTGTTGAAGCTGTTATAAAAAATCATGTAGGCCATATATTGTCATAGTAAGTTAATGTTAAGACAAGGGCAATGTTTAAACTTTTGATCTATGAATTGCATTTTTAAAAGCCAAGTAATTATTTCTTTCTTAAAGTAGCCTAGAGATTTATTTTTGAAAGCAACCCTTGTGGAAATAATCATCATAATAATAATTTAGCACTGAACACACAGAAAATTGGGTAATTTAGGCTGTTTTCTCACAAGATTAATTGTTTGTTTTCAAATATTTTCATAAAAAATGTTGCTCATTAAAAGTACTGTCTTATTCAGCAAAATTAGTTTTGAGCTTTCATATTTTTATATATAGTATCTCTCTATAGTATCTATATAGTAACTCTTAAGGAAAATCTTAATTAAAGTTATAGCCTATATCAAGTTTTTAAATCTTTTTATTATTAAGACAATTGATTCAGAAATATTTGGACTGACTTGAAAGTTTGGGCTACCTAGTTTTTTACCTAGTGCTAATGTTTTTAAAATGATTTTTTAGTAAGATGCCATTTAAAAACACATACATCTCATTAAATATCCTCTATCCACTCAACATAAAAAAGATTATTAGACTTTATATATTCATGGAAAATATTCTAAAACATGAAAAACTCTCATATATGTGTTTAGATTGTTGCATTCATTTTGATTGCATCTTGTAAAAGAATGAGGCCTACTGTTTATCTTTTTAAATAATTAGACAATAGAACCAACTTATTTGTCAACTTTTAATCTTTTTTATAATCCTATTCTAATAATCCTACTCTTTATGTTTTTCAAAAGTGAACATAGTTGAACTCTTCCCACCAATAATACTGTGATATCATAAACTGGCTGTAAAGACAAGCAAATGAACAATTTCCAACTATTCTAATCTTATATAAAAAGGCGATGTGATTAATCAGCTCACAATAAATGAACAAACTTAGAGAATGTGAAAAGAAAGAGAAGGCAGCTGTCTGACACGCTTCAATGAAGCCATTTGGGACAGGGAGTGGGAATGTGGTACAGGAGGTAATGGATATGTCTGTTACATATCACATAGTGGGGCTGCAGCTAAGCTTTTATATTAGTCCAATAATAAAATGACTGCTAATATGAAAACAGAACCTACTCAGGTCAATCCACTCAGTGTGACAAAGCAAGGTTTGACTGCAGCTTGTTAATACAAACCGGTGTTGTAATGTTACAGTGTTATTACTAGATATATGAATGTTATATTTTGGTGATCAGAATGGCTATAGTGTTGTGTTAAGCACGTAAAAATGGGATGTTTGCATGAGTTCTAATAGGCAATATCAACTCTTTAACCCATTAATGTAGTTTGATGCACATTCCCCCCCTAAGTCAAACTGTTTGTGCTACTTCCCCATGCAATTTCTCATCTGAGGATGCTGTAGACCAAATACAAAGTGGACAAGAATAAATGATAGAGTAACAGAAGGGTGAAGATGGATGAGGTAAAGAGATTTCCCAGCATAAATAGGGAGACTTCTTTCATTATGGCATTGTTTGTTTATTTGGATTACGATGTGGTTGGGGCCGCATTCAGGTTGATTGCAGTTGAGTGGTGGTCTGTTATTTAGAGCTGCGGAGTGATTTTTAACTATCTCATGAAACGCCACATCATGCTGTGGCACCCACTTCCTCTCCTCCTCACCCTGATCCCTCTCTGTCCTTCTCTCTCTCTCTCTCTCTCTCTCCCTCTCTCTCCCTCTCTCTCTCTCTCTCTCTCTCTCTCTCCAGCAACATCTAAGAAACCCCTCACATCCATAAACCACCCTGCAAGCAAAGCACAACAGCAGAGGCTGATTCCAAGCCGGGCCACTCCCTCCTGCATGTCTCTGGCTACCACACACCTAATCAGTCCTGATTAGATGTACTGTAGGGGGCGAGGAAGCCAGCATTTCAGACGGAATGATGACAGGAGAGAAGAAAGCGATGGGCTCCCTTAAATAAAGCCTTCATCAGGCATTGAGCAGAAACATCTGCGTCTGTTTACGGCGGTTGGGTATAACGGTAGTCGAATCTCCAACAGTTCCTGCAGTGTCATCCCAATTTACCTCTTTTCTTTTTTGCGCCCCTCTGCTTCGGAGCTCTCGTTTTAACACCACCGGCCCTATAAACACACACGTGTACACACAGGCCTGCACGCAAACACACACACACACACACAGAGGCAAACACACTCATCAGAGTCTGGCGAGCACTTCCATCCTCGGCCACCCCATCTACACAAACCCAAGAGATCCAAAAGCAGCATCGGTGAACACAATGGCAATTAGTAAAGGGGACAATTTGTTCACATCTGGAGTGTATTTCCTCTCCACCAGAATACCCAGCAATCCCTTCTTTCAGGGTCCACGGTGCCAGAGCGGTGGGAAATGACTATGTGTTTTTTTTATGTGTTTTGTTTAAAACAGATGGGCGGTTTACATTAGCGGAGACGGGTGATAAACAGCTTAGGAAGGCCGGAGAAACCGCCGGGACACAAAGAGAGACATCACCCGTCCCGTCCAGCACACAGGCTCGGCTTTGGCACCCACGCCTGCCTGTTGCATTTTGCCCCGCGCTACACTGATGGGAGATTTTCTCTATGGTTTTGTTTCGGGCCAGCGTTTCTTTAATTATAGTTTCGGGAGTAAAAATGGGATGTGTGCCTGTTTCTCGGTCAGCACCCACATATCAAGAGGGCTAGTATGTTTTAATGAGCCTGGCTCCCAGGGCGAGACTAAATTTATTCAGTTTGGGTCCTGCTGAAAAGGCTTAAGAACCCCAAGTTTAGCCAGGTTATTTGGGTGTAATTTAATCACTGGTTTCCTACAGAACAATGGTGCCATGTTAGGGAATCACAACAACAGCTAACATGCAAATAGGTGAGGATTAAAGGGAAGCATTAACATAGTTTAAAATGCACCTCTTACACCATTGGAATCAAACTGGAATATTGCCCAAAACTCAAAAGTGAGACAGCATGCCAATAGCGCTTAAGATGATGTAAAAAAAAGTTTAAAGTTGCATTGAATGATAGCTTGTAATCCCATCCTGCGGCTGCAGTCATGACGTAACTGGGAGCGTCTGCTGTGTGATAACGCCTGGGTAGAGCAGAGTCAGAGGTAGAGAGCTCTATCTCAGCTGGGACTGGGCTTTTTTGGAAGAGGTGGGGGTATCAGGTCACAGACAGTCGGCACCAGCGGCCTGCGGCGGCTTGATAAGGTGGATGGGTGGAACCTGGAGTTGCCCGTCCGGCTACACACACATCCACGTCACCAAGTCCTGCCGCTGCCAAGGGGGGATCCTGGCTGAACATCAACATAGGCGCGTTGGGAACATCATTTTGGTGGAGTTTCAGTTTTGTTTAGAGCCAAATGGAGTTTTGGTATCTGTTTTACTTGTGCTTGTTTCCAGTGAAGTGGTAGTAAATAAAAAAGTGAGTAAACCATCACCTCCTTTTAGTGATCATCGTAAGGCAAACAGCCACCAATGCATACAAAATAATTATATTTTCAGAGAAGCATTCATTTATATTTTTACCTTAAAAGACCCTATCTTCATATAACTTACATCAGTCTAATATTACATACTATGATATAGGCTATGAGTATATGTCAGCGATTTATGTCAGCCTTAAAAGGTGGATGAAGTGTATTCCACAAATAAAAAGGTGGGTAAACTGAGTTAAGGCAGGTTTACTAAACTATATCCCTGCTTGTCTGTTGGTAAATGTATGTACTGCTTATGTGAAATCACACCTCACAGGCACTAGACACAGCCTCCAGCTGAATTGAAAGCAAGGCTGTCAGTAACAACAGTGAAAGGTCAACAGGAGGCGGGATGTTTGAGGTCGACTGCCTTACTTCCCTCCTCTGAAAGGCCACAAGCAGAGTGTTTCAGGTCTGCTATTACGCATCGGCAGAGAGCTGGAAAGAGACAAAGGTAGAGAGAGAGAGAGAGAAACAAGCGGGGGAACGTACATAGACGTTAAATGATCCTCCAACATCAAGCTCTCCCCCTCCTTTAAGTAGTGCTGTGTCTTCAGAGAACTTATAGATCCATCATGGAGAAAAAAAGGAAATGAGAAAGCTAGTTAGAGCATAGGACACTGAGTCAGAGACGTACAGGAACATGTACAGTCCTGTCCCACTCTTTAACAACAACCGCTCCTGCTTTAATGAAGGTTAATGACATTACTTACTGCCATTACTAAGTCTCTCCTTATCTGAATTAAGTTACTAAGTTGCTCCTTATCTGAACATAAAATATTGGAGGGAGTTTATTGAGAAAAAGTGAGGCATATACACTTTCACATTTCAAGTCACTCGGCTGTTGATCCATGCGAGCGGTTCACCTGAAGGAAGTCTCTCTCTCTCTCTCTCTCTCTCTCTCTCTCGCTCTCTCTCTCTCATACTCGGGGCTGTGAGTTTGCGGCTCTTTGCATTGTTATCGTCGCTGTCATCTCCAACAATGAAAAACAGTGTGTGTTCAAGGCGTGGGGGAGGAGCAGACACACAGAACGACACAGGAAAAGAGGGAAAGAGCAGCCAGCTGTCGAGCATCAGAGAAAAGAAAAACGAGAATGATTGAATAGAAAGAGAGAATACGTTAGATGGGGTTGGCTGAGCTGGAGGATGTGTGGACGGATTAGAGACGTTTCCCTCAAAGCAAAGAGCCAGAATAGCGAACTTCTCAGACTCCTCGAGCTCGTATAATCAGTGTCACTGAGGAACTTGCAAAATAAGTGGTGGATTTTGATTTAAATACAGAAAATGGAAACTTTACATTGCATTTCCACAGCCCATATACCTCTTTTTTTTGTGTTTTGGACCACAACTGTTATTTTTTGGGTCATTTTATTTAATCCACTGGCAACAGATGCCAACAAAATGCATACATTTCTTGGAGTAATAATATACAACAAATTGCATGCACATTTTATCAGTTGTCATACCCTCTTGACAGTAGATAATGATCTCTTTAATGTGACATATTTAAGCAATTATCACTCAATTCAGTCAAACAAGGCTGGCATGTGCTTCTTTGACGTGTTATTTGAAA
The DNA here is from genome assembly GCF_048128805.1 of Centroberyx gerrardi. Taxonomy (NCBI): domain Eukaryota; kingdom Metazoa; phylum Chordata; class Actinopteri; order Beryciformes; family Berycidae; genus Centroberyx; species Centroberyx gerrardi. The sequence goes on along the minus strand of NC_136010.1, from coordinate 22,819,777 downwards.
CAGAAAGAGGGGAAAGGGGGAGAGAGAGAGAGAGAGAGAGAGAGAGAGAGAGTCCACAGATTTAAATTAAAGAAATAAAGGTTTGCGACCGCACCCAGGCCACATGTTGCCATGCCAACCGAGTACAGTGGGTTTGGGCATGTTGAGCACACATGTGAGCTTCTAATGAAGGACCTAATGACAGAGATCTGGAAACTCTGCTCCCTGTTTCATCTGGGTCTTTATCATTGGACATAGCACTGATTGGCTCCATCTGATTTCTGGGGAATCCACGGCGAAGCAGGAAGATCTATAATGCAATTTTTGTTTGCATCGTGAACTTTATCTGACCACTTTGTGTATCTATCTGCAGGAGCAGTCGGAAGAGATTAGGCAAACAATGAGATAGTTTGATGAATTCATAGATTGTGTTTTTGTTCACTGTAAAAGCCATGACTTTCTTCCAAACTCTAAACATGTGAGCAATATGTTCGAACATCCATCACTATTCACTTTCAAAGCCTGTGAATTAGTGCAAAGGTTCAAGCAAATGTTATGCCTATAAACAATTTCCAATCATTCATTTCAACCAATTTCTGATTGACCTTAACCTTTGTAGGCACAGAGCTTTGAGCAATCAAGTCTACTTTTATGAAAGTGGATCTATGCAGAATTAGCATTGCCAGGAACATGAGTCACCTCTGTGCCAGGAAGTATGTATCTATCATTCCTCTATCATTCCTCCCTCCCTCGCTCTCTCACTCACTCACTCACTCACTCACTCACTCACTCTCTCACCCATTCACACATGCAGTGATTAATAGCTATAAGATGAATAGTTATAGGATTAAGAATTCTTATGATGTTGATTGTTCATGATTTCAGTGACACAGATGATCACATGCTCTCAGATGTTTCAAGAGTTTTAAGAAGGCTAATGACTTGAGTAATAGAGTGTAGCTGGGAGTCATTTTGTGAGAACATGTGTCAACGGTTTATGTCTTATTTTGGATTAAACTTTTCATATTTTATCCACCCTGATGAAAAATCACAGTAGTACTCCTATAATGGTCCTAAGAGTTTATAGTGTGTCTGATAATCAATAGTGAGTTTATAGTGACCATACTGTAGTTATTGAATTCGATTTTTACCATCTCCTATGGTATTATTATATATTTCTACAGTGTTCTACAGTATAATTTAACTACAGTGATTTTTAGTGTGTCTGTGGTGCTCAATAGTGAGTTTAGTGACCTTGTAGTTTTGTTTTGTTTTTTTATCTCCTATGGTATCACTATAACATTATGGTTATGACATGGCATACTTATTATATTATTGTCTTATTCAGATTTTATCCACCCTAACGAAAATCTGTATATTATTCCCATAATATTCCTATAGGGATTTATAGTGTGTCTGCAGTACTCAACATAGTTTATAGTGACTTTACTGTACTTTATGGCATTTTTAGAATCTCTATGGCATTGCTATAAAATTGTTAAAAATATGCCATATTCATAAAAGTCCTGGAAGGGTTTCGAGTTTTGCTGTGATATTTGTATAGTAGCCTATCCTTATAAAATGTATTATAGGATTACCACAGTCCTTTTTCGTTAGGGTAGCATTTGAAAGCTTGTATTCCTTTTCGATTCGTGAACCTATACAGAGAGAAAAACACGTGGACACGCCCGGACATGGTTTCAGTAAATATTTCCTATATTTCTTGCTGTTATTTAGTTAAATTTGGACTCCTTTAGACTTGTAGGTCTATCCAACTCTTCTCAGCGCAGCAACTCACTGGTTAACCCAAACTGACGCGAGCAATGCATGTTGGGATATTGAATGAATCACAATGGCGGCGAATCAACAAGCTTTCCCTGCTCTCACCCTCGCATGTTTACTTTCAGCACTTATGCTCCAAACTTGTCGGACTTTTGCCGAGGACCTGACATGGGACGAGAATGGCTACGTTTTGTACTGCCCTTGCATGGGTAATTAACTGTTTGGAACTGTAACTTTGATATTCTGGTTGCACGCACCAGCTTGCCAATGTTACTTTAGGTTAGCTGCGATAACGTTTTCTCTTGTATGGAGAGAACTTCACGTCGAACTTCATTCAAAAATGTGGCCTTTCCTATCGGTAAAGGTACTTACCGCATAAAATAAGACGTCAAGACATCAAGACGTTTTTTTTTAATTGTTAGGACCCACATTTTAATTCGGCATATACACAATTCACCATGGAACACTAACGTCAGTCACATTTCGACTTTGAGAAATGGTTAACACTTTTCGATACCGTCCTTCACAGTAGTATATATTTTTAGAAATGTATTTTGGTGGAAGAAGTTTGTGGGAATAACATGCGAACACAAGAGAAAACAGATGTAACTGTTGCTAGCAGCTAAATGGGACAACATAGGGTGCAACTTAAGTTGTTGGACATTGCCACTTTGTATCACTGCACCAGCTGAGTTAGCCTAATAATGACAACTAGAGTTTGTCTTGAGTTAGCCTAATAATGACAACTATTGCTACATTATGTTTACAACTCATTCACTGAATATAGGATAATTAAAAGGATATGAAGTTGCCCTTGCATCTCCCTCCATTCCCTCAAGTTTCCAATTCCTGCACATGAGAAGGTCTAAAATGTCGTGTGAGACATGTCTAAAATGAGTGTTTGCTAGTGTCCCGTGTTATTTTTCAGGCCGCTTTGGAAACCAGGCGGACCACTTCCTGGGGTCCCTGGCATTTGCAAAGATGTTGAACCGCACCCTGGCAGTCCCTCCCTGGATTGTGTACCGCCACCATACACCCCCTTATACCAATGTAAGTACAATCAGTGAGGCATGGGGAACAGTGTGTCATTTATCAATATGCATGCTGTACACAGGACTGGACCAAGGTTTCTAAACTCATCTCTCTACCCCCAGGCTCTTATGCTTCCCAAATCTCTAAATTCACACGTCAATACTGTGACTAGTATTCAGTATCTCTCTTATCTCTTCTGTATGGTGCATGTGCCCTGTTATTGTACCTGAATTGGACAATAAAGGTCTATTCTATTCTTCTCTATTCTATTCAGGTCCATGTTCCTTACAGTGAGTTCTTCCAGCTGGAGGCCCTGTCTGCCTATCATCGTGTGGTCAGTCTGAAGGCCTTCATGGAGGAGCTGGCTCCTAAATACTGGCCCTCAGGACAGAGGAACGCCTACTGCTTCGAGACCGCTGCACAGAGGAGTGCAGACAAGAAATCCTGCCCTATGAAGGTGAGAGTCGAGTCGAGTAGAATCTTTAATATCTCTAATTTGTTTGGTTAGTGGTGTAGGGACTATGACCAGCTGGTTTGCTGCTTTCCATGTATCCCTTTCCTTTCCTTCCCTCATAGATATGTGCGAATGAGGTCAAGGTGAAGCTAAACAAAAGGATTTTTTACTATTTGAAAGCAGCTTAAAGTTGGGTTGAGAGTGTGATGGTAGTAGTCCTGCATCGCTCAGCTGGTAGTGTCCATGGATTTGTAGTGAAAGCCAGTATATATGAATAGGAGATTGAAACGCTGCCCTCTGGTGGCCCAAAGACCAACATTTATGAACCCCAGGCTCACTGATATCTTCACTCAGAATTCACTCACTGTCTATTGTTGTTTCACTCATCTGACATGAACAAATTGTTCTGGTTCATTTTCAGGATGGGAACCCATTTGGTCCATTCTGGGACCATGTTGGTGTGGATTTTGACAAGTCTGTCTTGTTTGGTGGCATTTCCTTCAGTCCCTACCATCAACCTCAGTGGATGAAGAAGTGAGTTCTCATTTGAGTTCATAATTCTACGTGCAAAGTGTTCAGTATAAAAGTTATGTGTTAGCCCTACAACATGATACAACCCTACTGTACCATGGCCACAGGTAGGATAATTATATCTGACATAAAACATTAAAATTTTTTCATCACATGCTTATTAGAGTCCTTTGAATCATAACACAAGAGGTGGCTGCTGTATGTTAATTTTCTGTCTCCCTATTTTGTAATGAAGTTTTCTAGCCTGAAACATACTGATTTTATTACTCCTCCCCAGTAAGTATATTGGTCTTATTTTTTTTAATGAGTGTTCTGCATCCCCTGTTGTAATAGGTTCCCTCCCTCAGAGCACCCGGTCCTGGCCATGCCTGGGGCTCCTGCCCAGTTCCCAGTGATAGAGGAGCATGTGGGCCTGCAGCGCTACATGGTGTGGTCAGAGAGCATGGTAAAGGAGGGAGAGGAGCACATCGCTGCCCTGCTGCCCAGGCCGTACGTTGGCATTCATCTCAGGATTGGCATCGACTGGGTGAGATGGCCTTCACGACATATTTGGACATAGACACAAATAGTCATTTTCCCTCCGTCTTTTGATTTCCTATTTAGTCATTCACTCACACGCTGACTCACATACATATCATGCAGTGTGATTTTGATTTTGGAATTTTCTATGGTGCCATTGTCATCAAGATACAAATCAGGCCAGGCATTTACTTCACTCCTCTATACCTGCGCGTTATCAAACGCCATCACAGTTTGTAGCATGTGAGGAGTTGTTTATTGAGCAATATCTACTTCATAAAATGAAGTAAAAGTTATATAATAAATAAATAAAATCTCCTTTGTTTTTACTATTATACTATTGTAAATACTTTTAGTCACAATTCTAACATGGATTCTGGATGATATTTGCACTTTTGCAATCGGTTTTGAAATCTCTTTTAGCTGGCTAGTTTGCAAAACCATGATGTGCCGTAGGACTGCACAGAATCTGTACTTGGTTGATTGTCACTCCCTCCATCATCCAGTTTCCCTGCTAAATCTTTGCTGTCCACCCCTACAGCAAAACGCCTGCAAGATGCTGAAGAGCGGCGATGCAGGGCCTCACTTCATGGCCTCTCCCCAGTGTGTTGGCTACAACCGCCAGACGGCCCTGCCCCTCACCACGACCATGTGCCTCCCTGACCTGTCGGAGATCCGCAGGGCCGTCAAGCTGTGGGTGAAGAAGACCTCCGCCCGCTCCGTCTACATCGCCACAGACTCAGAGTCCCACAGCAGGGACATTGACAAGCTCTTTAAGGGCAAGGTGGGTTTGCTTTGCCTCTTTCGTGGAGTTTGCAAGTATGTAATAAGTAACTCTGGCTTTTAACATGACCCATTTCTTCCTGGTATGTGTGATCTTAAATGTAACCTGAACTGACTGGTTATACTGTGACTTACGTGTCTGTAGCACAATTTGTAAAACAAGTTTTGTCACCATCACCAAGTTCTTTACATAGTTCCCAGAAGCTATTTGATGTAGAACATGCATGAACCCAACAGAGTTGAAGTTCAGCCCTCCGTGTATAGAGGTAGTTAGACAGTGTCATTTTACAAGTGTCTTATCAAAATTGTACTACCCATTTTTTCAGCATTTTTCATACCATGCTTCTGCAGAATTATTCTCATTAGGTAGAGTTTGAATGGGGCTAATCTTGCATTTCCTTCCCTGGTTATATATTTGTATATTTCCCTCTGCCTTCTTCAGGTGAAGGTGGTGAGTCTCCAGCCAGACTCGGCCCAAATTGACCTGTACATCCTGGGCCAAGCCAATCACTTCATTGGCAACTGTGTCTCCTCCTTCTCTGCCTTTGTAAAGAGGGAGCGGGACGTCCACGGCCGCTCATCATCCTTTTTTGGCATGGATAAGCCTGGCAAAGTTAACGAGAGAGTAGAGCTATGAGTTTGAATAACTGACTTATTGAAGTATCATGATGAAGGACCTCTGGACTCTGATGCTGGCTGACTGTCTGGTGCATGTGGGAAGCCAGTGGTTAATTTGAGTGATGGTTTGTAATGTGTAGAGCAAAGGTAGGATTTAAGGTAACAGGCAAAGCTCAGGTCCAATTTTAGAATGGGTTTTAATCTGTGAGAATGGGGGAAGGGCTTAAGAGATAGGATGTAGTGGGTTGAGAGTGTAGTTGAAATGTTTGCAGGATGTCATGACATGGACACTGCTGCTATCAAGAGACACTTTATTGTAGTCTGTTCCCTGCTTGGAAGTCCGTCAGTGCTCAAACAGTATTTGTATGTGCCCTCTCGAGATTTGGCTTCTTCATAGTTGTCTCTCCCTGCTTATGTATATTGAAGCAAGTTTTCCTTTCCATCAGGGAAGTACACTGTTTCCTGTAACATTTCCTTTAGCTACAGCCATGTGTTGTAGCTGTAACCATGTTTTGCATTCCAGTCAAGTTAGCAGGAGCTCAGGTCACCTCACTGAACCCTGCACTGATTGTAATGTCACTGATCATGTTCTCTCTCTCTCTCTCTCTCTCTCTCTCTCTCTCTCTCTCTCTCTCTCTCTCTCTCTCTCTCTCTCTCTCTCTCTCTTCTCCTCCAAGGAGTGCACAGTAACTGATCCTGTACATACTAATTATAGGGAGGAAAAAGGAGACAGTCTTTCCACCTCTCAATTTACCAAGACCAAAAACTGACAAAATGTCTGTAGGCGTGGTTTGAATGTTATGCAGACAGCACTGTTGTGATTCAATGAATGTGAATAAATGTGTCAGGGGGGACAAAAGAGGACAAAAGAGTTGATGTGTATGGTTGAAAATGGCTGAATTTATTTAATGTAAGTGGGAATGAGTGGCGAGCTAATTGTATGAAACCGATTAACACATTTATTTTATAGTTTAAATGTCAGTTTTTTCTATAATGTTTTTCATCAATAAATCGATGCACACTAATGTTTCCAAGAAACAACAGCCTCAGCCGGTTTACTTTCCTCACTGGAAGTTTAGCTGTGAATAATAGCTGGAAGAATCAGCTGATATACAGCTATGCTCGACAGGCTTGTTGGAAGACTTGCTAAGGGTTGCCAGGTTTGCGAGGCTCCTGTGAATTTATAGTATTGTCTTCCTTCCTTCCTTACGTGTGTATAAGTGGGGGGTTGTATCTTCTTTGTTAATTCACATTCCAACGAATAATGGGTTCACGCCAGTGTATGTTTGGATGTATCATATCTCTTATCTCAGAAACGCAGGAATTCGTTAGGGAAATATTAAGATAGTGTATTCATGAACACCTTTAAGGGGGATAGTACTACAACAACCTGGCAACTCTGTTCTGGACCGTTTTTCAGGGATGAGCAGCGGCTAATGGCTGACTGGGAGCTTTGGATTAGCTAACGTTGACTACTGGTAATTGAATTTTATTTTATTTTATCGACGTTGATGAATTTATGATCTGGAGCTGATGCAAAGGATTTATTAGTCTAATTTGCTTGTTATCTCTGTATGGCGATACTGTGAATTGCATTGACTGCTGCCCTCACTAGCGTTAGCCAGGTAGTGCTACCAGACTTGTAGCTACGTAAGGTTACCAGTGTTTGCCGTTGCTAGGCCGATCTTGTAGACTTGTTGGGAGAGCACTTTGCATAAGCTAACGTTAGCTGGCAGGCTAACATGACAAACCATTCATAACATTAATTAGGTAACCTAAGTTGCATAGTTTATGAATTTGCTACAGCTGGCAGAATGATGCCGATGATTGTCACTTGAGATAACCTGGAGGTCTGACTTGGAGCTAACCTAACGTTAATTAATAGTTGCCGGTGAAGGAGCTAATTTTAGTTCGCTTAATTGGGGTAGTGGCACTGGCATATTAGCTAACCAGTAGGGTGGCGTGTACTTGCTACTGTCCAGTGTTAAAATAAAACACAAAGAATTTGTTAATTTTGACTAGCTAAATGTAACCTCTTCAATTCTGACGTGGGTTGTTGGTATGTGACATGACACCTGGGAAACAAGTAAAACATTTACATTAGCCTGTGTCTGAAACAGCTGTCAAGGCCAGGAGTAGCTGATCTGTATTACTGGTTACTTATTCTCTGTAACTATAGCTAGATCATAGCTGATGGGGATGCTCCGATCGAAATCGAGCATATTCACCCTAAATAGGGCGATCGGTGGTCTGTAATTTGTCTCATCAGAATAATTGATTTCTCATACACAGATACGAAATTTGTTCCCACCAGGAAGATTTTTATCATTTCAACCTCAAATTGACTTCACATTATAGAGAGCTGGCTGTGTAACTATCATTTCACCATGCACAGACCAGCTGACCATCAGCTCCTCCGCTCCCTTTCCCCTCTTTCCCGCTGTGTAACTGAACACACACAGAGTGACATAAGAGTGAGACATGGTGTGGCGTCCTTTGCTGTCTGAGATGGTAAAAAATGCACAGACACATGAAGGTACCTGCATCGCCTGATTGATCTACTATCACTTCCCATCCAAAATACCAAGCCTCTCCCATTTTATCTGCAAATTATTGAAGGGTGGAGTACCTACCTGCCTGCAGTCACCTCCAACAAACCTAATGACAGGCATAGGCTATATTCCCAGATTCATTTTTAAGATAGCCGATATGACTCCTCTCCAGCCGGCTCCTTTTTAACAGTAATCTTTGTTTTTACTGAGGAGCCTCGTTCCACATCAGTCAGACTTCTCTCCACACTTGGTTTGAGTGCTGTCAGTACAGGAGAACATAAGGGCAGTCAATCTGAAAGTGACACAAATGAAAGTGAAACCTGAAAGGATGAATGCGGCATCCCTAATAGCTGATGTCAATCTGTAGCTATGTTATGTTGAACCCTATGTGGCAATTCCCCATATGCATGTAAAATGTGTATTGCAATGAATTATCAAGGTTGTATGTCATCATGACAATAATGCCATTGCGAGCAGGCTGGTACTGATCACCGATTGTGTCTTGTCTAACAGGTTCTGATGTGGGCATTTCTGACACTGAACTGTAACTGAAGCTGCACTTGGAACGAAGAGGGGACAAAGTGCCAGGAAGAGTGGTTATCAGCCACTCCTCACCATGTCCAAGAGCAAGAGCTCTGAGTCGGTCAAGGTGGTGGTCCGCTGTCGGCCCATGAACGAGAAGGAACGGGTGGCCAAGTTTGATAGGGTGGTCTCCGTTGATGTCAAATTGGGCCAAATTATCGTCAGGAACCCCAGGGAGGCCTCATCCCACGATCACCCCAAAGTCTTCACGTTCGATTCAGTCTATGACTCGAACTCCAAACAATTGGATCTCTATGATGAAACCTTCAGGCCCCTGGTGGATTCAGTTCTTCTGGGATTCAATGGGACCATCTTTGCCTATGGCCAGACAGGTACAGGGAAGACCTACACTATGGAGGGGGTGAGAAATGACCCAGAGAGGAGAGGGGTGATCCCCAACTCCTTTGACCACATCTTCACACACATTTCACGGTCCCAGAATCAGCAGTACCTGGTGAGAGCGTCATATTTAGAGATCTATCAAGAGGAGATCAGAGACTTGCTCTCCAAGGACCAGTCGCGTCGCCTTGAACTCAAGGAGAGGCCTGACTCGGGTGTGTACGTCAAAGACCTCTCGTCATTTGTCACCAAGAGTGTGCGGGAGATCGAGCACGTCATGAACGTGGGCAACCAGAACCGGTCAGTTGGCGCCACCAACATGAACGAACACAGCTCGCGTTCTCACGCCATCTTTGTCATCACCATTGAGTGCAGTGAGTTGGGCGTGGATGGGGAGAACCATATCAGAGTGGGCAAGCTGAACCTGGTAGATTTGGCCGGTAGTGAGAGGCAGACCAAGACCGGTGCTCAGGGGGAGAGGCTCAAAGAAGCCACAAAGATCAATCTCTCGCTCTCTGCTTTGGGGAACGTCATTTCAGCTCTGGTGGATGGCCGGAGCACCCACATCCCCTACCGAGACTCTAAACTCACCCGTCTGCTGCAGGACTCTCTGGGGGGCAACGCCCGCACTGTCATGGTTGCCAACATTGGCCCGGCGTCCTACAACGTGGAGGAGACGCTGACCACGCTGCGCTACTCCAACAGGGCCAAGAACATCAAGAACAAACCACGCATCAACGAGGACCCCAAGGACGCCCTGCTCAGGGAGTTTCAGGAGGAGATCGCAAGGCTGAAGGAGCAGCTAGAAAAACGCTCGGGGAAGAAGAAGAAGAGGAGGCAAAGGAGGAGGGTCGGAGAAGGGGACGATGAGGAGGATCTGGAAGAAGGCGAGACAGAGGACGACGATGAGGAAGGGGAGGACAAAGGGGATTACTGGCGGGAGCAGCAGGAGAAGCTGGAGAGAGAGAGAAAGGCTATCATGGAGGATCACAGTCTGGTGGCTGAGGAGAAACTCCGGCTGCTTAGGGAGAAGGAGAAGAAAATGGAAGACTTGAAGAGGGAGAGGGAGGCCGGAGAGATGCTCGCTGCCAAAGTCAAGGTAAGCAGCCTTTGCCAGACTGGATGTACACCTGTCAAGTAGGAATGCTCCGATTTCGAGTTTTAGCTCGCATGTGTTGTATCATCAGATCGTTTCTTCTGATTGGACAAATTACACACCACCAGTCTTATTTAGAGGGAATATCAGATCAATGGACGATCAATCGGAGCATCCCTACTGACAATCAAGTAGCCTATGTGCTTGTAAGTTTTGCCTAAACCTGGCAAGAATTTGAACTAGGCCTGCTCGATTATGGCAAAAATCATAATCACGATTATTTTGATTGATATTGAGATCACGATTATTTAACACGATTACTCATCGACTTTGGGAACATCATGCATTTATTGAACTTTAAAAAAAAAAAAACTTTTAACACTGGATTTCTTTGAACTTTAAATATAATTGAACTGAAAAACAAAGAAATAAATGAAAATAAATAAATACAAGTAAAAAAAATTAGATAAATAAATAAATGACTAAAATAAATAATATAAAAAATAATAATAAACACCAACTATGTTGTAGTCACAACCTACTGCAAAATATTCAGCATATTGGTAAACTATATCTCTATATGTCAGTCACTCAGTCAGGTAACAGAGGCACAAAATCAAAAGTTGCTCACTGTATGTAAATGGATCTAAATTGATCTCTAATGCGCCTGATGTCATCATGTCATGTCTGTAATTTGGAGTCTCCAGGTGTGAAAACAAAAGTGAAACTTAACATTCCACAGTCAGTAACGGGGATTTGTAGACAGTAACTCGTCTTCACCGCCATACAGACTTTAACAGTAGGTGACTTTAACGTTACCTTGTGGTATTTAAGTAACGTTAGTGGAATTAGGTAATTCAACAGTGTCGCAGTGCTTCAGTGCAGTTGAACACACGCCGTGGGTCTGTACAGGGTTTCCACACCAATGAATTTGTTTTACCTTTCCTGTCGACCAACAGCTCTCTTTCTGTCATCTTCTACCAAGGAAGGTTTCAAAATAAAACAGCTCTCTGTTCTCGACTCGAGCTGAAACTACACGCACCACAGCGTGTTTGGGCTTTGGCGGAGGGGTGGAGCGCACCGCTGCGAGGGAAAGGGGTAAAATTCGATTAATCGCCCAGCCCTAATTTGAACTGCACTAACACTGTACTGGCCTGAACCCCGGTATTTATTTCCCCGGATCCATAAGCGACAAATTATTTGTTTATCTGAAAAATACACACACAAGCCCACATAGGTTCTCATCTTATTTTATCCCCTCTGTACCATATGCTTTCTTTTTTCCTCCTCCATCCAGGCGATGGAGAGCAAGCTCCTGGTAGGGGGAAAGAACATTGTGGATCACACCAATGAGCAGCAGAGAATCCTGGAGCACAGGAGACAGGAAATCGCTGAACAGGTAATGTCTTGGGCTAAGGCTGTGCTCAGGTTATCTAATAAATGCATTTGCTTGAAGGTCACAAGGAAAGGAGAGTCTTTTTACAAGGCAAGCACAGGATAGTTGTTTTTGAATGTGTTTTGAATGTCTCTCTTGAATACTCAACTGTGATTGGTCATCTGAGGTCCCTCGCTTCGTGTTGGGGTCTTGAACCTGTCAGGGCTTATTTTGCAATATTGACCAGCTTGCTGTACATTATCCCTTCCTTAGCCGATTGGTGCAGATTGCATGCCAGAAGACTAGCTCACTTTCAAGCAATGACTCACGCAGTCTGATTACACACAGAGCCTTGCTATGTGCGCTGAGAAGTGCATGACTTAACGTGTGTATGTGTGTGTGTTTGCAGAAACGGCGAGAGCGTGAGATGCAGCAGCAGGTGGAGTGTCGTGACGAGGAGACCCTGGAGCTGAAGGAGACCTACAGCTCTCTGCAGCAAGAGGTCGACATCAAAACCAAGAAGCTGAAAAAGGTAGCGGCTGCCTTACTTTGCCGGTCGAGGAAATCGCTATCCGTCCTGTCAGCCGTCCAAACGGGCACCAGGCAGTCTGTCGTCAGCCTGTGGTTTTATTTACGATGTTTCCAGACCTGCTCACCATAGTCAGCGGTGACTATTCCATCCTGAAAGTCTGATGCTCTTGTGAGGCTTTATGTGTCTAGTAATGAAATGCTTCATAAGTAGGTCAGATATTTCAAATCAAGCAGGAATATATTTTTACCTTTGTCTGTTTGGATTGCCTATTATTATTATTATTATTATTATTCCTTTTAGGTTTACATTAATGACAGTCAAGTATGTCCAAGCCAACTTCCAAGGCTGTACTATTTTATATAAAGACTATTCAGCGCGGTAACCTGCGTCAAAATAACCCGCTCCTCCCTCCCTTTTACTTTTACTTTCCTTTTTTTTTTTATTGGTTACCTTTTTAATCACCCTTCCTCCCCCTGTTTCCTCTTTGTTGATCCCTCCTTCCCATCCCTCCCTCTCTGTTTCCAGCTCTTTGCCAAGCTGCAGGCAGTGAAGTCAGAGATACATGACGTCCAGGAGGCGCACATCAACGAGCGTCAGGAGCTGGAACAGACCCAGAACGAGCTCACCAGGGAGCTCAAACTCAAGTATGGAGTCCGCATATCACGTTACTCACTCAACAGGAAGACAGCAGAGGGGGGCGATCAATATCTATATATACGCCCTCTGCCCTGGCAGAGGAGGACATACGATCATCCCCGAGCTGCATCTGATTGCATGCCGTTATCAAAATTTGGGCTTGAGATTGAGCAATATCAGGGCTTTTGCCTGCATCATTAGAAAAAGGGATTGGCATGCTGTACTGCATGTTAATAAAGGTTATTAGTGCCAAGTCATGGATGCATTATCGTTACACAGAATTGATTCTACATGCTTAACTAATGCTTAAATAATTTTCTGGTTATGCTTTTGTCATGTTTTATACATGGACTAGCAGGATCTTAGGTCTTTTCAGCCCTGGGTTCTTCCCTAGTGACCCAGGCATCCTGTTGAATTAATTATAGCATCTCTAAACCACTGCCTCAGACCATTAGATTTCCTGCCTCAGTCTAATACACAGCAAAACTGACCTGAATTTCTTGCCTGTCTGCATGTTGGCCTGTGTGTTTGTCTTTTATTCTAACTATTTCTGTCTTGCCTTGTCTGCTTGCCTGTCTGTCTGTAACTGTCTGACTGTTTTGTTTTTCAGGCATCTGATCATCGAGAACTTCATTCCCCTGGAGGAGAAGAACAAGATAGTCAACAGAGCCTTCTTCGATGAGGAGGACGACCACTGGAAAATGAAGCCCATCACACGTATAGAGGAGTAAGTAACAGAATATACATAGCATAACATGCCTTTTGGTGCATTCTTAATCCAGTTAAATGGCTTTAACCAAAGTGCTTCACTGTGAGCACACGTGTATAACCTCTGTCCCTTGCAGTGTTTGTACTCTGGTCCGACAGAATACCTCACTACTGAGAAACACATGTAGACAGAGACGGTGTATTGCAGAGACGCATGTAGAACAACACATCTCTCCCTGACTGTGCGTGCATTGTAACACTTTCTGTGTTTCTGTCTCAGCGACCATCAGATGATGAGCAGGCCGTTGTCGGCGGTGGGCTACAGGAGGCCTCTCAGTCACCACGCACGCATGGCCATGATTATGAGGCCTGACATCAGATACAAAGTAGGTTGCCCCGCCACTATCGATAAACACACACATATACCTCGCAATGAATGGTCTTAGTACTACTCAATACTCCAGCAATAGCAGAATTGCAGCATATGCGTATTCATCAACACGGTTTACAAGGTGCGCAGGAGTATAACGTGAAACATTTTAACACAGTTTAAAATAAATATCATTCAGCAAGCGAGCCAGCAGTTACACACAATATTTTTAAAGCTAATATTGCAAAGTGTGACACTTTACACCCACATTAACACCATATTTTTGCTGCACGCTCTATCTCCCAGTCTGACTCAGTTGTCTGAATGGCAAATTTGACCCTTTGCTTCCACCCCGTTCCCCCCCCCCCAGGCCGAAAACATCCTGATGCTGGAGATGGACCTGCCGGCTCGGACCACCAAGGAGTACGAGGAGCCGGTCATCGCCCCCACGGTGGCCGCGGCTCTGGAGGACGCGCTCAGGGATGAGGACGAGATCCAGGTGGACGCCTCGGGCTTCCACAGCAGCCTGGGACCAACGCCACCAGTCAGCGCCAGTAGCAGCCTCAAGAAACCAAAGTCTGGGTAAGACAAACAACCGTCCTCTGTAGTTCTACTTCAGCTGCCAGAACCTCAGTATACACTTGCTGCTCATACTCGCATTATTTGTATGATTAGTCAACTTTGTCAGCAAATAAAGGAAAGAAAGTATGAAATAAGTATAAACCAAATTGTTTTCTGTCATCCCCACAATCTCTTTAATCATCTATCTTTGCTTTCTGCCACCCAGTCGACCGAGAACAGGCAAGAAGTCGAGCACCCCGACCTCTCCATTCAGCCCCTCCAGTCCTGGATCCCCGCTTTACCCACAATCCCGCGGCCTGGTGCCCAAGTGACAGCCCCCTACCACCACGACTACTACCACCACCCACCTCTCATGCACATCTTTCACCTTTGGGACCCAAAACTTTGAGAGAATGGGTTTCGTTTTGTTTTGTTGGGAAGTTTTTTTGTTTGTTTGTTTTTAGGTGAAGACATCAGTTTTCTACAGAATCTTGCAGACTGCGAAGAGAGATAGAATACTTAAAAGACTCATGCTGCTTTATAGGTTTGAACTTGACTTTAACCACAAGACCAGTAACTGTTGTCATTCGCCGTATCTTGGGTGGGGATTTGAAACCACTCATCATGACCTGATCCTGGGTTAGTACAGTACCAGGATGGCAGCCACGCATGAAGCCCCAGATCACTCTAAACACTGATGTTACCTTTCCCTGCACTTGGCCTGAATGCCAACAACGTCTTATTATCTTTACTTCACAATGTTCTTAATGTACAGGAAAAAATTTTTTTTGAAGGTGGGCTTTGAACCCCCCCTTGATGAACTGCAGTATCCACAATGCACTTCTTCCTCATATCTTCCCAGATCTGTGTTGCTTGCTGGGGGTTGTAGTCCTTTCTTAAGTGTGGACATGGGGGGAGGGGTGTGTTTGTAAGTGTTCTGTGTGTCTTTGTAGGTCTGGCCATGTATCTTTGTATGTATGTGTGTGTGTGTGTGTGTGTGTGTGTGTCTATAAGTTGCTGTCTCTCCTGAATGTTTGACTTTTAGGTTTACATCATACTGCGCTGTTTTCTTTCCCCCATGGTTGGACTTCTGTAAATGTTAGAGCTTTAAGGTCTTTTATGTGTGGGTTTGTTTGGGTTTTTTTTGTCTTAGATAAGTGAACCTGTCTGGTTGTAAGTGTACAGGCCGGAAAGCGAAGCACACTACAGACTTAGCCTATGTCACGAGTTGCTGTAATCAGTAGATGCTGTTCTTCCTGGGGCACACGAGACGGAGGTGGGGAACGATGGGAGAGAGCTCAACACATAACACGCCAACACCCACTAAGGACACATTCCAGGTTGCACGTATTGCAGTTGGCCACCGGGTCTTCTATAGCGGCATGTTAAATCACAAACGCTAACCACAGCCTTGGTCGCTGCAATGTTTCTGAACTGGAACGTGCCTCAGATTTATCAGGGTTCCAAGGTGCCTTAACCTGCGTCCTTAAGCTCTGCCCCTTTCCTTGAAGTGTGCACTCCTCTTCTTCTTCTCGACCAGTCTTTTTGACCGCTGCGTTCGTTCCCTCCTGCAGCAGGGAACTGGCAATAGCACGGTCCCGGCATTTCAGTCAAAATCAAGTGCACACTTTAGATGGAGAGGCAGAGCATTCGGACACGACATTCAACTGCCCCCAGGTCTTCGGGGTAAGGGCCGCAGGAAGGGAGGGCAGGTGGAGGGGTGGCGGAAACGTGGTCCCCCTTCTGTTTTTACCTCATCTACCTTGTTATTGGTCTGAGTGGTCCTTGGAATGAACTGATCGGTGTAAAAGAAGTATCAACGCGAAACCCCAATAGAGTGCTAAACCCATCACGTACCGCGGTGCCATAGAGCTCAGTCGAAACACTATGGACTTGAATGGATCTGAACACACAAACCGTTTCATTTGTACGCGTACAGATGAATATTATGCAGTTTTAATCTCCATTGTTCAGTCTGCATCTCTCTGATGCTCTCTGTTCCCCACGCTCCTCTAACTGTGAGGGGTGTGCTGCCCGCTTGCTGCTACTGTGTAGGGTTCCACAACCCACTGTGACATTGCATCAGGCCTGGGGCAAACGGCAGATGAAATCCACTGAAATATTTGAGCTGTGTGCAGTCGATCTTGTCTGTTGCATAAGAGCCACCAAACCATCAAGCCCATCTCATTTGGCGGTCCAAGTAGACAAGCGAAACCTCGAAAGTACTTAAAAAAAGAAGAAAAAAAAGGGGATTTCAAATGCTGTTTGACCCATGCCTGCGTACCTTATGTATTTAGATATGTAACAATGAATATAGACTTGTTGATAGGCAATCCTCAGTCACTTTTGCAGATGTAAAAAAAAGAAAATGGGTTTCCATATTGAAAAAAATCTAACTTATTACCATCTTTTTTCATTTTTTTATAAACAGATGTAGATACAATTTTTTATTCACAGTTTATTGTTTTCTTTAAAACAGACTATTGTTTTATTTTTGGAGCTTTGTAATTTAAAGTAATGTGCAAATTTTTATTTTTTTTGCATCACACGTGCTATACGTCTTCTTTTTTATCCAGCAAGGTACAGGTTTATTTTTTTGTTCGTTTGTGCGCACTTCAAATGGCTTTAGTCTTTATAAAGTTCCTCCACTTCACTAACTTGTTGCAAGATGAAAGTTTGGATCAACTGTTGCACGATGTCCTTAGGTGAAGTATGGAGGCTGCGCATAGAAAAAGAAATGTGACATTTATCCACACCAGAGTTGAGTATTTGAACATGTGTACTGTACATTTAGCTTCATAAGTCATAAGATAATCTAAATACAAAGATAATCTCTTTGGAATAAGACCTGTTTGAGGTAACCGTAACATTGCAATGCTGTATATCTATCGCATGATTTTAGCAAGCTTGATTAATAGTTTGGTTGTTTGAGTATTCATCAATCCATATAGGAATTTGGTAAACAAAATGTGAATGTCTTAATTTGATTGCAGACCTTTGCATATTTATCCCATAGCTACACCACTGGACCCAAACTCCATATCTAAGACTTTTGTGACCAACTTTTATGTGCTGATATTGTTTTGTAGCCAAATCAAGATTATGCTGGTGCACTTCAGTCTGTGGCTGGCTGCGTCTTTTACTTGTTTAGTTTCTTTTGATTATTAAAGACGATTATATGATTACAAGATGATAATGTGTCCTGTCTCTTCTAAAACCTGTCCATTAAAAGGCTGCAAACATTTATAAAGCATTAAGACTTTGTACCACAACTGCTGTTTCCTAATCAAAAGGCACACTGTGCATGGGGAATATTTTGTATAATGGACTTTATTAACAGCAGTCAATAATACAGCTCAAATTTAAAAACAAACAGGTCATCCTTACCAAAACTTGATGTTAAGTGCAAAAAGTACAACATGATATACATTCAGCAGAGAATCACAACTGCACAACAACTGAACATGAATGGTATTTGAAGTCAAACGAAGGAATGGTCCTACATACAGTACTTCAAGGTAGATCCAGCAGCAGTAAAAATGGCAGAATGGCAAAAAAAACTGAAGCACATCACACTCATTAGTAGGAGTTATACGGGATGTCATTTTCCAGGCTTGATAAAGACTTCCTTTTTGGACACCATCCTCCCATTCATATTTCCTGGAAATGGATATATGACCAATATAATCTCTGCTAATACAAACTCCGCATTATTGTTGTGATCACATCCCTAATCTATCCAATGAACTCTGTAACGCTGTATCTGCTCATGCCGGCGCTTCTGCATTGCCCTGTGCAGAGATCACCTTGCTCTCCATACTGCAGAATCTACCTTTCAAATCAGAATAGGAAAGATTTAAGGCTTTAACTGTCAGATTTTATCGCTTGATGAAAAGTAAAACACAACCTATCAAAAATGTCATTTTACCAGTGCTAGTAGCGTTTCGCTATTTTTTTTTAAATGATACAACACAGACAGAAACTGACATCTTGTTTCTTCAAATGAGTGACTTGCTGTTGATCTGCTATTCAAAAGAGAGATTCCTGTCAAGAATTTAGAGTCCATGCAACATAAGTTTGGCACAGAAGGGAGAAGAAAGTTTGGTACCAAAGCAATAGTACAAAGGAATAATGCCCCATCTAACTAGAAACTATACAGGAATATGTCCATAGGATATTTTTTCTACTCATCAACTACTCATGTTTTTTTCATGACTCACAAATCAAAACATACAACAGATTCATGTGTACACACCACTTCAAGTCTCAAATAAAGTTCAGAAAATAAAAATATTAATAATACAAGAACAAAAAAAAGATTAGAGCACTAGCACGCATCAACGAAATGTGTTGACGGTGAAAAAACCTGCACACTGTCAATCAAAGAAATTGTTTCGCTATATGTCTTCATCATGCTGGTTTCTGAATGTAAATTGGAATATTAGACAGTAATTATATGATCTTTTATGGTCATTCTCTTTTGTATGAGAGATTACGATGGGATGTGGAGAAAAACATCGAGGCTGCCTTTGGATACACGTCAGGGTTTAGGTCAGTTTCATCTCCATACGACAAAGTCCGGAGACAAAGATGAACTGCAACGCATTACATGAAACATCTGCATAGAAAAAGGGAAAACGCTTTCATCTACTTATGAATCAAATTTCAACTAGTGTCCAAAAAATGAAATGAAAATCAACCCTTTACTGATGCCCCAGGAAAGCAGATTAGAAGAGGGCAACCCCTTGGAAAAGCAGATAATTTAATGTTAAATTATCTAATTGGTTGGGGGCTCAAGACAAAGCTCCTGTTCTATCTGGAAATCAGTAGAAATCATCACAACCGCCACACCATCACGGCCAAAACTCACTAGCTGTAGCTACAATATCATTAAACATGATGTGGTGTAAGAGAAAATCTACTGGACTTTCTCACATCATCTTCAATCGCTGCATCTTTCGACGTACATGTTTCTCACTCACAATGTCAAGCTTTGGGCAGACTTTATGTCCGGCAGTCCTTTCTAAAAACCTCATTCTTTTTCTAAAAATACACCTTCCCCCACTAGCCGATATCGCACACTACCTTATGTGGACAAGCCAGACCTTTCTCCGCTCATGTTTCAGAGATCCACTTCCACACGACCCACACCCTCCTACACAGGTCACAGCTGTAATAGTGGGCTCAGAGCGAGAGGGAAGAGAGAAGGCGCTCTGTCTTATTTCTCTGTTCTACTCAAAAAGCCTTCTGCTCTCCGGTAAAGACTCTCTCTCCCTTTGGTGCTACAGTGCATACATGCACACACCTGAACTAGAAGGTCTAGTCTGCTAGACTAAACGACGGTGGTCTTTCTCTTCACTACCAAGCTGCCTGTTGTTTACGATCTGCAGACCCGAGCGCTCTGGTGACTGTATTGTTAGGCTGTGCTGGATTAGCATATTAGCATTGAAGAGCTCTGCAGAGAAAACTGATAAACTGAGTAAATGCATTATGAACCAATATACAGATTCTATTTATTTCCGCCTCGAAGGAGACTGGCGGTGACAGGGAGGAGACACAGGTTATACATCAGTGACTGTTTGGTTGTCGGAAACATTGGTGTGACTGAGAGAGCTACAGTGAGCTATCTGTTGTCTGCTCTATACGCAGACTGCTGAATTGTTTCTATTCCCAGCGTAGAAAAACCCTCCCTCCCCTCCTCCACTGGACAAATTGAGCTGACTCTGTACGGTGTCAGCAAATGAATCAAGTAAGGAACAGCGGGGGAGAGAGCAAACGAGTGAGTGGGAAAGAGAATGAATGATGGAGAGGACGAGGACAGTGTGTGGAGAGACCCGGGGTGGGGTGGGGGGTTGGGTTGGGGTCAGGGGGGTCAGTAAGGTAGGCGGCCTGTTGCCCTGCCTTGTACAGGTGGTGGTGGGGTTAACGGAGGCTTCGGCCTCGGCTAGGTTGTTGGTTCCAGCTCTGCGGCTCAAGACCCGGCTGCGGCTCCCGGCGGGCTCATTTCTCCCTGTAGTACAGCAGGTACATCTTCAGAGGCTCGGGCAGCGGCAGGCCCAGAATCCTCTCTCTCAGGACGTTCACGGCCGGCTCGGGTCGCAGCAGCTCCCCCGTCTCCCTCTCCTCCTCCTCCTCCTGCTCCTCCTCCTCGTCCTCCTCCTCCACCGTCTCCTCCTCTTCCACCACCCCTCCCGCTCCTCTTCCCGCCCTCCTGCCGCCTCTCAACTGCCGCCTCGCCTCCCTCTCTCCGTCCTCCTCGTCTTCCTCCTCCACCCTTCCGCCCTGGTTGTTGTTGCTGTCCAGAGACGCGGGGCCGATGCCGCTGCTGGCCACCACCTGCCGGGTGGCCAGGACCAGGGCGTTGCAGTGGCGCCGGTGGACGCGCCGCCGTTTGAAGCGGGGGCCGTACTTATGAAGCCCGGCCACTGCCAGGCCCCTGCCCACGCTGAACGAGGAGCCTCGGCCACGCGATTGGCTGTCGCCGCCATCCGTGGTCACCCTGAGGGTGTGGCGGATGGAGATGCGAGCCAGCTCCTGTAACGTCCGCACCTCATAGATGGCTGTAAAATAAACAGGATGGGTAGGAAAATAATAAGAAGAAATAGGGGGGATAAAGAAGACAAAATGCAAATGTTTGCCATATCTTACATTTGTCAACATTCAAATCTAGTTGTATTTTTCATGAAGTGTTAGTTTCAGTCACGTTGAGGCTGCACAAATAACAAGAGTCTTATTGTAATGACATTTCTGCCAGCTTTTAGCAAGCCTTGTCATACTGGCTTAGTCATGCATGTAACAGAGCTTGAAATGAGACTCACGTAGCGGGACAGTCTTGGGTTTGCCATTAGTGCTGTGTTTGGGCAGGACCAGAGGAGCGAAGGACACAGAGATTATCTTTTTGGTCTCCCAGCTGTTCAGCCCCGTACGGGTGATCTTGGTCAACTGCAGAAAATACAGGAGGATGTAAGGGATTACACCAGCACTGAAGTCAGAAGGTGTGTTGAGTAATGGTACTGCTTGTGTGGAGTATATTACATTTTCTAATTTATCTAATTTGACTCAACATAAACAGCTGACTTGTATCAAAATCAAATCAATGGAAAAAATCCTTCAATTAATTCCTTCAGTCATGCAAAACTGCACAATCACCTAAGATTTCTTCCAAAAGGAGATGTTCACCATTTGAATATTGTGAGACCTATACCTGCAAAATGTTGAAACGAAATTAAATATGGTATAAAATTAAGACCATTAGCTATTTTGAGGTCTTTACTGAGAAAACGGTAACATTTTTTAAGATGCAATCATTCATGTTTTTGAAATATTGCATGATGAATGTTGGAGAACAATTTTTCCCCCAAAATATATCTAAAGCATTTTGGAATGAAACCCCTCTCTAGTCAAGTCTGACTGAGGCCAATGTAACGCTGATCTGGTCTGTGTGTGTCTGGGTGCACACAGTAATAATAAACTTGCATTGTACAGGACTTCTTAAGCAGTTACGACGTGCTTCATACACAATAAAACAATGATAAATAAAAGCCAATAACAAACAATAAAAATGCCAGACGTAATAGAAAGCAGAGTTAACGGAAGAATAAAAAAATTGACAAGGAGGCGACGGTGAAGTGAAACACGACACTGGGACTTTGCCAGCCCGAGCCTCTCAGGCGGGACACCCACCTTCTCCTCCAGCGGCAGCACCAGGATGCCCCCCACCTTCAGCAGGTTCTTCATGTAATCCTCGTGCTCCTTCTGCACCCCGGCCCCGCAGTACACCCTGTCGTACTGACGGCTCTCCGGAGGGATCTCCAGGCAGTTGCCCACCACAAAGGACGGCTCGCAGAACTCGAACCTGAAGGAAGACACTCGGTAAGCAATGCAAACGTTGTACGCAAGCGAGTAATGAATGAAGAGTACTATAAAATATTACTGGATACACTTGGGAGACCCACTTGTCAAAGCTCTCGCTGGTTTTGATGAAGTAATCAAGCTTCTGGTAGGCGTACTCTATCACATCTGCATGTAACTCGACACCATGATTTACTCCAAATGGTCCTGGAACAGTCAGTACACCACAGTGTTACAATCACCATATTTACACGAACACTAAAAATGTGATTGTCATGCGATGAAGACAATAGTGTGAGAAAGGCAGGGCCCATATAAACATCATACTCTGGTTTTGTTAGTGTGTGTTTTTATACTCACAATAAGCACATTTCACATTGTAGGGATGACAAACTGCATATCTTCTGTGAGTCAGCCTGTGTACTGTATAGCTGTGAGCTACATTGCAATCAGTAGGATATGAGCTCTTTGCATCCGTCATGCCAAAAACTATCTTGTCCAAAACAATCTATTTCCAGCATTTCAGCATTCCAAGTATGTAGTACTCTGCCTGATCTTTGATCCACATCTCTACACTACTGAGTTTACACTACTCTACTGAGATCCCACTCTTGAAAGGACACACATTTACTTTCTACAACATGTAAACTGGTTTAGTAGGGGAGGTGTGACTTTACAGAATCTTGTAAATGGCTTAATCGCACTATTGACTTAATTGGAGTATTATTGTGCGCATGTAAATGTAGCCATTGTCATAAGATACATACTGGCAATTAGACTGACCTTGGATTACAATGTTTAAACACAACCTACATGTCCACTGTGCTTTAGACCTGAGCTAGATTGTTATATGCGACTTGCATCCTTGAGTATTAATTTGAGGGTGGCTGCTAAAATTCCATGATAGCTGTGATATACTGTGATTCACAGTATTACTCTGCCCATTCTTTTAACTCTATGTATCCAGGCAAGTTGACAAAGAATATTTTTGTTTACAGCAATGGCCTGGGGGAGCAGTTCTAGAGGGAAGGAGAGTTACACACATTTATGCACTGAGATACTAAAACATGTCAAAGTGCAAGTCTGCATTTACCACCTACCCAATATGAGCCCGACCATGGTGCTGAGGTAGCCGGTCCCGCTGCCCAGGTTGAGGAAGGAGAGGCCAGGGTGGAGATCCAGAGCCTCCATCACCTCAGAGTAGATACATGGAGCCGACAGGTGGATGTTGCCATGCCGCCACGCCAAGTCCTGACAACACCAATATTATAAGTTCAGCAGTTTTTCTCACACCCAAAAGCCTATGAATCACATTGTGCACTACTACTGTGTCCTCTCACAAACGTGATATTCACATATGCAAATCACTAACGGGTGAGTCTGATAAAGAATAACTCGTCTCATCCACCGCCATTTCCCCCCAAAACCACTATAATCTTATATGCCGCAAATTGCTTCAGACTTAAAAGCCTTTTTGTGTGATGTTCTATTAATCCCTGTAGGGAAATTCACTTTTCTCTTCCCCCACTCCACAGGGAGATTAGAGCAGGTTCAGCTACAGAACAGCTCCTCTGAAGCGGGTAGGGACTCATTGTCTTGCTCAAGGACACTTCAGCAGGGCGGGTGGTTACTCTCACCAAGGTCTAAACCCAGGCCTTCCAGTTGAAGGACAGTCTCTCTACCCACTATGCCCCCCTGCTATACATGTTGTAATTTTGGCCCATTCACCACCAAACACCGATGAAGGCCAAGTGCTGAAACACTCAATTCTCTCTGCTGCTGTGTGTTACGACATACAAGCTTAATTTCAAGTGCTGGCTTTCATTTTAGTCCCACTACCCATCAGTCACCTTGTACGCATTGTCCCGGTATTCATCTAGGTAATAGTCGGCCCGATCGATGGCACGAAAGGCCCGCTCTACCAGGTCCGAGCGGATGTAGTAAGCCTCCTTCAGGTTGTCAATCAACTCATCATTGTCCTCGCCAGCACTCACAGCTCCGCCCATCTTGACTGAAGAGAAAGAGAGGAACTGGTTGATTCAAGGATATGTAAAAGTACACTCTCTAAAATGACAAATACGCTGCATGTGATGTTAATGGATTTCTAAACATCAAAGACTACTGAGTATCTTTTATCAACAAAACCACAATCTTAAAGCCTACAGTAAGCACTGCTGCACCAATGATGCAGAACCATTATTGACAAAATGTAAAATTTCTATTTATTTTTAACATCCACCCCTGTTTTCAGGATGGTGAGGGTCCTCAGAGGAAAATCCTGAAATTGTTCTTTCTATATATACAGATGTCTTCTGATTGTTGATGAGGGCGATAGGCAGTGCACCTCCATTATAATGAGTTCTAAATTTCAAGTGTTTCCTCAATTGTTTAAGCCTGTTTTGTTTTTTTGTTTTTTTAACTTCTTTTTATCATGCCACTGAGTGTTGAATTGAGGTCAGTGGCACACTATCAAACTTTCTCACGGTTTACAGCGCTTGAGAATTTTTTTTTGCAAACCATATTTGTTCTTTCTTGAACAGTACCAAAGGAAGTGAAAGTTTAATTATTGTGAAGATTTAACTTCAACTATGAATCTTCACACCTTAGCTGCAAATTTTCACACAACTCCTACAATGCTCTTCTTGTATTCATAAAGAACTATAAGTTATCACCAAGAATGTGCCGTGGGACTGGAGAGAATCTGTACTGGTTATAACTTGATAAGTTATAGCTGTGTAACTTGCACAAGAACTTAAATTCTATCTTGTTTATGCATCATTTTGTCCAGAGTCTTCCCAAACCCTTTGTCTGGGCTATCTTACAACCACAATGAGATGCATATGTACAAAATTTCATGATGGTAGCGCAGTGGGTGACTATAGTGTAAGTTTTAAGATAAGGCCAGCAATCTTAGAGTGAAACTATGTTAGCCACTACTGATCTCACAAAGTAGCAACCATTGAGAAGCCCTTTGAGACTGTAAATGTGATTAAGAGCTGTATAAATAAAACTTGACCTGACTTAGCCAACCAAATTTAGAGGCCTAAATGAAGCTTTTGGCAGCAGCGTGCTAGGTGTGATTGCTGCTGCAGTGGCTGTAGTGTTAAAAACAACACCAGAGGGCCATGCCAAGGGACGGGAGGGACAGAGATCACAGGCTGCACTGACTGCCAAATGCTTGCCATGTCATAAGGCTACAAAAGAACAAAGGAGCCCGGCTATTTAAATATTACTGGTCCTCCCGCCTTTGATGCCAGTTGGTTGAGTTGAAGAGGATGTTGTCAGTTACCGATTCCTCTGAGAAAAAACAGCAGACCTGGCATCCCTTGAACGCCTACTTGCAGGGAAGGGAATCAGGCAACCATGTCACATATCACCTCTATGGATATTCTAATAAATGGCTTGTTATGAATATGAATACACTCGTTAACCTAAATAACCACAGGATGGCACTGTAACCCATTCTCTAACAAACTATTTGGTTTAGTAGGCTAGTAGGGTACACACTTCCTGCGAAACAATGCAATTTATATTTCACAAATCAGTTGTTGAGGTAATGAATTACTATTATCACTCCTTTATTTACATTGTTATTAACAAGCATCAGCAGTCACACCGCGACCGTTAACTACAGAAGGTTTGAATTCACCGCATACATTCAACGTTCACGTTGCGGCTGCTATTTTTTGCGCCACTCAGGTGAACCAGTTTTGTATAACCCATAACATTCAAGCATTCTCGATCTAACAATCGGCTGATACAGATAACAACAACAAAATAAAACGTTTATAACGAACTGCCATGCATTGGCAAGGTTAACACAGACGGAAACAACCGCAATCCCGTCTTCTCTGAGAGAAGAAAGATCGAGACAAGAATGACAACAGCAAGATTGCCAGAGCTGTAGCAACAAACAGCTAGCTATCCATGAGTCTATGTATTGACACCTGATAAAACTAACGTTGTACCTTGTGGAAATGCCGACTGTTATTCCCTGTCTTTGCGATTTTCCTTATCTTCAGCCTTTTGTTGTTGGGGGGATCCAGTCAGAAACACACCACTGCTGGATGTAAACATTCGGCCAGCTGACGTCCTGACGTCATACGTAATATACGCAAAATAACGCTCAGACATGGCCTACATTTAGAAACTGACACTCAAACTAAGAGGTCGTTATTAATAAAAACAGAACGGAAATGTTAATACGTATTTAATGTTTAATATTTTATTATTAAATAGCAATAGTAGTTAAATATCTTCCGTCAAGCTTGTTAAGCCTTATAGTTCTTCAGCAGTGGCTTAACAACGTAGTATGCAACACATAGTGAGTGGTGATTTTCGGTTAGCGCATGAATATCTGAATTATGCGGTCTCAGTGGGTCTGAGGTGTTCGGGTATTTTACCATAGCGTACAACGTGACTCGGCCTACCAGGACTGAGACCCGGAACTATCTGTTGTATGAATGCTCATTTTTTTGTTCTAGCTCTTAACAGTCTATGCTCTGACCACAGAGTTACAATACAACTAATTATAACGAGCTGAACGCTTTGAATATGCTTTGGTAGTCATTGTGTTTTTCTGTTCTTCTAGGCCTTCATTGGGTCAGTAGGGCCATTGACCTGAATCTAGTACAGGCATTGGTGTCATCAGATTATTGCACATTAGAATTCACCTGTATTAGTTTATATCAATAAAAAAAAAGTCCAAAACTTAAGGAGAATATCCACTGCTCACCACCAGTAAACCTGAGCCTGTTCTCTCCCTAGTCGGCTACAGACCTAAATAGCCTAAGCAGTGTTAACCAGCTAGCCAGATAACTGTTAAAAAGAGTGACATTTCTTCCAATTAAAATTGAATATTGGCTCTTATGGATGCTTTACAGCATAGCAGTCAATGATTTCTCATTATGAACACTTGACAAACTGTTTCATGATTATTATTAGGATTTTTTTAATGAACTGTCCCGTGTAGCCAATTTCTACTATACAAATATACTCACAAATATACAACTACACTCTCCACTTGGTGGCATATGTAGCTTCAAACTTCTCAAAGACACTAAGCTATATACTCTTAGAGTAGATCCTCCAGCAAGATGCTTGGCAGTGACAGTACTTACTTTAATACTTTAATACAGTACTTTAGTGTGCCAGTTAGGCTTTAATAATGATGACATCAACTTTATTTATTTAATTTTAGCTATACTTTGACAAAAGTTCATGTCTTGCTCTCTGCTCTACCACCTAATGATGTTTGCTTTAACCAGCAGGAGTCATTAAAAAAGTAATCATCGCTCAAACAGTGTGCAGCCTGAACACAGTCAGCAAAAAGCCACCCAGTAAAAGGTCATAGTTGTCAGTGTGTGTTTCCGCCTATGTTTAGAAAGCTCCAGAGGTACGCTGCATGATAGATGCTGCACGTCTGACCTTTCATGTGTGTGTGGTGCAGCCACTGAGCCTGCAGAGCTTGTAGATACGAGATGGTCCAGCAGATGTCAGTGCTCTTCAACATAAAAGCAACATGTAACTGTATGTTAACAGTACACTAAAGTCCCCCATTTTGTTCAGCAGTCAAGGAGGCAGTATATCTTATCTGACTGCTTGGCCATTCACACGTCAATGGATATGATATACTTATACACCGCCTCCCAGCTCGCTTTCTCGCGAGACCTGGAGTCACAGCAACACAGGATTAATACACACACACACACACACACACACACTGAAGAGACAGAGGCATACTTGTCTATGATTCTTTATTTGTGTTTTTCATAGAGAACATTTAAAATGGTTCATACCCCCACAATAACTGACATCACTTCTCTGGTTTTTATAACACTGACACAGGAACAGGGGAACATGTACACAAGTACACAAACACACAGTCACAAAATCGGCCCATCTACAGCGTTTTACTTCCCAAAGAAAAAAAACAGGAGACCCCGAGGACACACAGCCAAGGCCTGTCCCACTTTACAAAACGGTGCAGTAGCAAAGGAACAACCACCTCTACAAAAGTAACAAAAATTACCATACAATCTATCGTTGTGGAAGTGCTTGTAATTTTGGAAGTTTTGTACTTTTTCAAAAGGATATCAATATCAATGCCTAGAAAATCACCAGTAAAAATAGCTCATCTCTGTAAAAATGTGCTAGCAGGACAACCCTTGGCTGTGGATTTTTTTTTTTTTCATCACAAACTCTATTTATTCTTTTTTTTTTCTTTTTTTTTTAACCATTTTCAACTTGTCTTCAATACAACAACAATAACACTGTTTCTTCTTGATACAAATATGTACAGAGACTTCCACTTGTTTCAAAATAATGCCCTGCACACTGATGCATTATCTAGGATGGTGATGTTCTTCATATTCCTTCACAGACACTGTCCATGCAGTTTGGTACCTGAATCGACAGAATTAGATCACAGTTTCTTTACCCTAACAACACCTTGATGTTTTGCGTCTCTGTAACAAAACGGTAGCGTCACCATGGCAAAAGTCATATGCTCTACCTGCGTGTAAAAGACACATTTACTTTACTTCCCGATACATAGTAACCCACCCGCCCCCCTTTTCCCCTCGTAGGAACCTATTGGTTAAGAGATCTAGATCCAGACCAAGTGTTCTTAAGCAGGATTTGAACCAGGTTTGCCAAGTGTAAACATACCTTAGTTTGAAATGAGTGGAGTGAGAAAGGCACACATGATAAGACCACACAGCTTGAAACTACAGTAGCTAACTAAGAGGGTGGGGGGGGGGGCAGGGGTTGGGGGGGGGCGCTTTTGGCTTTTGGTTTTGCTCAGCTTGATGAAAAGTGCCACTCTTTCTTTCTAAAGAATGTTCGTTATTTCGCATTTTCTATGTGGTGTGTGCGTTTTAAGTGTGGCTCATCCTGTTATTGGCAAGCGCACATTTCAGCTGTAACTGAAATGACACCAGGATGCAAGAGTGTGCCTCCCTCCTCTTAAACACAGCAGAGTTTGGACTGGGCTTTGTTTCGCTCCGTTTTAACTCCAGATGTTTTAGGGAAACTGCACTGCACTGACCAGTTTTCTTTTTCAATGCACTTTGTTGCTGAGAACAATAAAACCCCTCGCTCCATCACTCAGGGCTTTTATGTAAAGAAGAATACATATTGTGCGTGGGCACGGGATCAACCATAGGCTGCGTTTACTTTCTCAGCTGACATTTTGGAAAATGTTCTGCTTTCATGGTCTTAGTGTAATTCCATTTACATACCTCAGTAGACAATTTCATCAAGCAGTTTAAAAGGGGTCATGCCATATCAAATAAGTTAGGAGAATATTCACAGTCTTAATACTCTTGGGTAGTATGCTCGTGCATTTCAAGAGAGGAAGAATACGCTACTTTGTTAATCAAATGCATCAAAATCATCCTTCCTGAGGAAAGGTTACACAAGACATAAAGGGGGGGAGGGTTTAAAAGTCATAAAAGACTTTGACATTCTTTTGAGTGATGGACACATATTTATGCAACAAACGCCTCCTCCTAAAACCAAGAGGGAGATTGTGTAGCCTGGCAAATCAATCTCCCACTCCCACACACTCATCTCATTTCACACGAGGCCTTGATCCAGCCGCTGCTATCGCCTCTAGCCTCAGCTGACTGGCTGGCCTATGGCATTGCTCTGTTCTGCTTTAGCAGCTCTCTCCAGTCACCTGAGAACCAAACTCTGCTTCCTGTCAATCTCTTTTGGTTTGGTCAAAGTGTTTCGTTTGGAAAAAGAAAGTATCACTTCCTATTTATACACTTGCATGCTTTGACAGCGCGGGTTGAGTCGAGAACCAACCCCCGAATCAAAGAGATTTCTCTATCTGACATAATGTACAGTGTGTTTTTTGTATTTTTTTTTTACATTGAACATCAACAAACAAGTCTAACAATGTTCTGTAACGCTCCCTCCAGTGGGGGTGAATAAAATGTTACTTGCTATTGGCCGTGATCTATTGGGTTCTTACAAGTCGAGACTCAAATGCTGGCATTTTCAATGGTTATTCAGAAAGTGCACAAAGGAGTTTCATTCTACATTGGCTAAAAGCACATTTACAACATGCCTTTGACATCAGAGTTACACAAGGGCATCGTACTGTACACCACAGTAGCTGCAACGGATCACTCAAAGGCAGGTTACACTAAAGTCTCCTGTCTGCTTGTTTCAAGAGTCAGCATGAGAGAGAATCAGCTCACAGCGAGCCGGCCTTACCATAACAATACAATAACTGCACTATGTAGCCGAACACTATGTGCAGAACATTATTCAGAGGCATCATCTTTTACTGTACATGAACTCACATGACACTTAGGAACAAAGAGCCAACCACCTAGTTTCAAATTGACAGTCATTTTTCAGATTCAGTAGTACAACATACAGTAGATGTTTTCAACATTTTCTGGATCAAGGACAGACAAATCCAAAGAAAAAAAGGAAACCTAGAAAAACATTTTCCAAAGTATTGTACTGTATCATCAACAATGCCTACTTGCCTTTAGCTTGACTGAACGGTATGTTTAAAGCCACAGTTGAGCAGGTCTTAGTGATATTATATAAGGTGTAACTGCCTCCTATTGATAACGCCTCTCCCATCTCTTCTAGACAGCTAGTGATCCTCTGATAAGCTAATACAAGAGAAGAAGAAGAGCAAGTCAACAATTACACTGGAAAAATATATGTATGTTTATATTCATATATATAGCATCTTTAAATTCTATTTATACAGAATGTATATATAGTGTACTTATGGCCATCTTGGCAGAGAAATAAAGGCATCTGAAACAATCACCACTCTCTTGATGCCGTGGTCTTCCCGGGACCAGACATTGTTACATTGCAGAATGCGAAGAATCAGGAAAGAAAGTGAGGGTTTTTAGTGGCACTTTGTGCATCAAAAAATTAAAATCTAGAGTAAGGCTACAAGGGTGTATATGCTTATCTGATATAAGTTTGTCAAAGGAGGCCATCCTATCCTTGAGGGTTGGATATGTCAGTGTGTGTGTGTGTGTGTGTGTGTATGTGTGTGTGTGTGTGTGTGTGTTTTAGACCCATTCATCCAGCCTAAAACATTGCTGGAATAGAGCTCTATATATGTACCATTTGCTCGTGAAATCAAAAACAAAAGGAAAACTCAATAAAAGAGATAAATAGAATTCATCAAAAGGCATTACTTTAACGTCTATGGTACATTACAGAGGTTTTGGGTGAGCCAGTGCTGGCCGCTACAAAGCGCTTGGGAGAGGTAACATTTTTGAACCGTGTCATTTGTTTTTCTTTTCTTGGTCTTATTTCACCTGACAAAAGCAAACACAAGATGGCTGACACACACAGAGACCAGATACCAACAGAACAGTGATTGCTTTTGTTGGTTATTTTGCTTTTACACTCCCTAAGGGGAACTGCTGGTATGTCTAGGTAAGCCTAAGTAATCAAACAGTTTTGTATTGATTTTTTTTTTTTCTTTATTTAAATATTAGCAATGGATTTTTAAGACTACTCAGACTCAGCCGTCACATCACGCACATAAATAACAAAATAAATATACAACCATATCACAGTCAATTTCTTTCATATTAAATAAATAATAAATACATACTTTCTTTTTTTTCAGCAGTGGGTTTCTGAATGTACCAGTAACAGAAAGAACATAAACAAAGGGAGAAAACAATAACAACCAACAAAAAAAAAAAAAAAACTTTTTATAAAATTATCAAAACTTTATCAGTTATAAAATATCTGCACTTAAAAATGTTCTTAAAAAGTATTCAAAAGAAAATAAGTGTGGTCAGTTTTCTATATAGCTTTTTAAAATATCGACGTAAGACTCCTGAAATCACTTTGACCATGGTAATCAGTAGAGATGCATTTTTTTTTTTGTGTTACAAAACAAAGTTAATAATAAATAGATTGATTCAAATAAATAAACATTGATAACATAAATGGCAATAAATTACAATTTAAGAGTTCACAAATTTAAATAATCAATATATAACAATAATTATCGTACCACAAAACTATTCATTGAAATGAAGTGCAATTTCTATGTTGATAAATACTATTGATATGACTAACTGGAGTTGAAATGTGTGCACACTATGACTATTCTCATTTCAGTTCAAAAAAAGGAACAAAAAGAAGAAGGCTTTATCTGCTGCTCTCTACATGATATCAGTTGTCCCATTAAGAATCGATACCAGGCAACCTGCACCGTTTCTTCTGAAGGAGAGAAACCGGAGTATCGTGACCTTGCTTGAGGAACTTGCCCCGCTGAACTGAGTCAACCTCGCGCTGTTGACATCTCGCCGCAGTAATAACACAAAGCAAACACCGACCCAGTTCAGTGTATGCTTCCATATTGCTGGGGGTGCGTGGTCGTCGGTCAGAGAGCACACAGGCACGCACACACTCGCCACGTCGAATGCTACAGGACGGCGCCGAGAGTCTCCGAGTTCCGCTGGAGCCGGGACGAGAGTGAGCAGACACAACTGACCCCTGCGTCTTCCTCTGCACGCGGCCCAGCGGCGCGCCCTCACACCCTCCTGTTAGCGAAACCCCCACTCCTCCTCCTCTTCAGCTGGTCCAAAGCGCAAAAACGGCGATACAACAGCGACACCCCCCGTCCCCCAAAAACGGTTAAGGACACAAAAGAGACAACAGGTAAACACACAGCAAATGAAACCCCCCGCCCCCCCCCCCCCCCGGATATATAGATATCAGTATTCTTCTTCTCCATCCATTCCCACTGAAGGATTTGGTTCTCGTCTTCCTCTTCCCGCCTCCTGTCCAATCCCAGCAGCAGCATGGTGTGGATTTTGGTCCGCGTCACTTTTTGTCGTCTTCTTTAAACAGAGTGCTCCCTGGGTTGAATTTTTTTTTTTTTTTTTTTAAGTTGCCGTTTATTTAGATAACCTGAATGCCCTTTATTTTTTTGTATTTGAATTCTCTTTCAATACATTGTCGAGTTTTTTTTTTTTCCAACACCCCCTCTCCTCCCTCACCCCGTTCCTCTGTTAACGCTCCTCGCTCGTTTCGGACGTTTTTTCCCTCGCCGCGCCGAGGCTCAGACCTTGATGCCCTTCACGGCCTTGTTGATGCTCTCCAGCAGAGCCTTGTTCTCGGGGCTCTGGAAGCAGTCCTTGTTGGTGTACATGTCAGTCAGGGTGCTCACGTAGCTGTCGAAGTTCTGCTCCGTGATTGGCTCCTGCTGTGGTGCAAAAAACGACAACCAATCTCCACTGAGAACAGGAGCAACACCAACGGCTATGGGCTTGTCAATGCACGAGAATGATTCATCTCATATGGAATGAATGGATGTTTCTGTCGGCTTGTGAGGGTGTATGTGAGCGTGTGTGAGTATGTCCAGCCCTGTGTGTGTGTGTGTGTGTGTGTGTGTGTGTGCTCACCATGTGTGGCAGGCGTATGTTGGCCAGGCTGCGGATCAGAGCGTGGCTGAGGCCCGACAGCTCCATGAACAGAGCCTCGTTCTGCTCCTCGATCATCTTGTTCTCGTGCTCGATGTTTTTCAGGTTCTTCTCCATGGAGGAGATCTGCAGCGCACAGCGGCCAGCGTTAGCTCAACATGACAAGGCATTCACAGCAGTGGAGAGCATCACAGTCTCTTGTTTCACTGTTGCCCCACCCAGAAGAAGAAGTATTGGAAAATCCTATAGTGCTAATGCAGGATAGATCCAGCGTAAAGGCTCTTCTGCAATAGTGCCACTTTAGGCATAAGGTTAGTGAAAAGCTCTCAGTGTTTGCATCATATAATACTGATTCTGCATCTAGAAACTGAAATTGCGATCAAATATCAAATATGTGATACTGGTAATTGGGTTGCATTATTTTTCCATTATCGTGTTTTCAGGAGTGACACTATCATTTTAAGGTTTTGAAGCAGGT
The DNA here is from genome assembly GCF_048128805.1 of Centroberyx gerrardi. Classification (NCBI taxonomy): domain Eukaryota; kingdom Metazoa; phylum Chordata; class Actinopteri; order Beryciformes; family Berycidae; genus Centroberyx; species Centroberyx gerrardi. The sequence continues at coordinate 22,785,564 of NC_136010.1, read as the reverse complement.
AAGTAAATGTTTTAAGGGGTATGTGAAGTAAAAATCAAAGGCTCCTAAACATGTTCTTCAGCATGTTAGGCTCAGGATACAAAATTGAGTAAATAAGGTCTGGAACCTAGACTCTTTAAAACATATTAGCACTTGATCCATAGTTTCTAACATAAAGTGAGACAAAAAGAGAAGCACACACACACCTGAGTCTGCAGGTTAACCATGTCAGCCTCCATTTCATTGTTGGACTCGTTGAGGTCGTTGATCTCCCTGTTGAGCTGCTTGATGTCCTCATCATTGTCCAGAACTAAAGAACAGAATAGAATAGAACAGAACAGAATAGAATAGAATAGAATAGAATAGAATAGAATAGAATAGAATAGAATAAGGTGTATTGGTTTTGTTAGTATGTTGGTATATTTAAGAAGCATAATCTTATTCCTAACCCTCCCTGTACACTAATTTTGTTCCATTTCACTAGCTGACCCAACATTCACCAGACTGATAAATGTTTTTATTCTTTCTTCCCTATTTATTGGTCATGTTTGTGGTTTTATTTTTTGCTGTCATTTTTTATCTGTCCTGTAAAGCACTTTGTGTCAGTGTTTTGATAAGTGCTCTATAAACAAAAGTTATGATTTTTTTATAAAGATGCACACACGTACGCACACCACTTACACACACAAGCCTACATACACTCCACTGATTTACTTTCCCATCACCACTCACCATCACTGGCTCTGAACTTGGTGCTCAGGTATTCGTCTCCGGGGAACTTGGTCTTCTTCTTGGCGAACGAGGCTCTGGGGCATCCTGAGAGGCTGCAGACACCATGACACAGAGGCAGGGTTACTGTGCTGTGACTTACCCTGAGGCCATGTACAGTCATGTGTTACATTACATCTTACACTGTATTTTACACTGTATCTAAACAGACATTCTGTAACTTGTAGTGGACTGTATGTTAAAATAACTGTCACAATGAAATGAAAAATGACTTTTTCACCTTGTTTGCTAATTTTCCATATCACAACGTACACCGTTTTAACAATAAATGCCAAAATATTTACATTCACAGTTGAACTTTTAGTTCCCGGAAAATGCTGTATTTCAAATGGTTCCATCCATAAAACCAACAATACTATCACTTTGATTTTTGAACATTTCTCCACTCCCATCAAATAAACACTGCAACTTCACAAAACTTCACTTTCAAAGTGATATGAGTGGCAACATGGTACAATGGTGCATTCTGTGGGTTTCCTTTTCCTAAGACACCATGGTCGTGTCCCTGTGGCTGGAATTTATGAATTGTGAAGAATATGGAATTTGTGACAGCTCAAGATTATGCACAAAGCACTAAGACACTTTTTGGTCCAACCTGCTCACTTTTGAACAGTCCCTCTCCACATTATATCCCACCCCAACATCCTGGAAATATGTCAAATATATGGAAGCAAGGCACCATTGAAATGCCATTTCCTTGTGACTTGAATGAATGTGTTGAATACAAAAGCACTTGACAGTTCCTTGAACTTTTCAGTACAGGATTTGAATTGCATAATTTTGTCTACCTTTCAAACCAAGTTTTCCAACACACTGCTATCCTTCTCATTTGGAGACCCACCAGAAACAGGCTCACAACCCATTTTGCATATCAATTCATACTTTAAGCAACTGGTTAGAACACAGAAAAATTAGATCACTAAAATCAATCTTACCTGCGGTGTGTGAGGAAGCTCCCGTTGGCGTGTCCGGAGCCGTCACACCCCGGGGTGGGACAGGTGGGCCCCTCCGTCTTGAAGGCCTTCCAGTTGAAGGGCGTGCCGTTCATGAGACCCTCCTTCTGTCTGCGGGCCGCCAGCGGGCACCCGTAGGCGCTGCGGTGGGTGGCGTACTTCCCGCTGATGTGGCCCAGGCTGTCGCAGCCTGGCACGGGGCATCTGCTGGGGGTAGAGGAAAGCAAAGGAACCAAGGGAAGGAACAGAGGAAGGAGGGACGGAGGGAAGGCGCGAGAGGAGGAGGGGAGCGGAGAGGGAAGAAAAGTGTTGAAGCAAAGAAATGGAGAAACAGAAGGCGCAGGGGTTAGACAAGAAGAATCCAAAGCAATGGAATGTAGAGAAAGTTGAGAATATTATAACAAAAGCTGAAGTTATACATGTCACTTTGAAGAATGCTACATCAATAATGTAATACAGTTTTTCTACTGGACCAAAATAATTTTTTTGGGTCTGTGTTTGATATATTACTGTAATATGCAGTGAGTAATATTACTGAGGCCAGAGTTGTTAAGTCGGCACAACACAAACACTAAAGTATAGCACAAGCTGTTATCAACATGCTGTTGACTTAACCGCAATTTGTGCAAATGCAAGATGAAGCCCATATATTTCTGATGTATTGGCAATCTACGCTGCGATACTCTACCATGAACTACAGTCAAAGGAGTCAGTATCTGCAGATAAGTGTAATTTCCCATGAGTAGGGGACTGATTGTTTGATTCAATTAGGGGGGCAGGTCACTGCCTCTGCATATGATTCAGAGTGACTTTCCTCTCTCTCTTTTTTTTTTTATTGCATTTTACTTTTACCGTCAGTCTCGCTAAAAGCAGACATTATGGCTTTCTGAGCGGTACGAACTTTAAGAGCTCGGAGTCCTCCTGGTTGTCCTTGGTAGGAGTTGTTTTAATTCCACTTTTCTTGGCACGCGGGCACCCAGACAGACTGAAAACAGAAAGTATGGAGTTGATAACATAGGGTTGGAAAAGCTCTTCAACAAGATGTCACCTTTATGTGGTGCTGCTGGTATAGTCATTGTTGGACAGAGGCAAGGAACATTATAAGGAAGAAAAAGATACAAAAAAGCGATATCAATACTGAGCCAAGTAGCCTTTTCAGTCAATTCCACAAAGAAGAAAATGAATTGAAATGGCAAGTAAAAGACTATTTCCAAATACGGCCAAAAATTAGATTATGGAAAGGTGTGGAAATGTGTGAGTATGTGGCCCTTGTCTAATACTAGTATGATCTGTCTCTAGACTTCTCTGGCCGTGTGTGTGTGTGTGTGTGTGTGTGTGTGTGTGTGTGTGTGTTTATGTGTGTGTGTGTGTGTGTGTGTGTGTGTGTGTATTTGTGTGTGTTTTCATTTGTTACCTTCTGTGGGAGGTGTAGTTTCCTGTGATATGACCTGAGCCGTCACATCCCGGAGTAGGACATCTGGGAAATGGCGGAGCAATGTTTAACATTTAATGCCAGGCTAACATTACCAGGGAATAAATGATATAGTAGATGTTTCATAGTGGGGAACAGAGGGACATTTAATCTTCATGAAAAAAAAGCATTATGCAGATGAAAGAAATGGTCCATTTATTAATTTGCTCATTTTTCCATTCACTCATCGCGTGTAACGCTGGGGTTGATTCACATTCAATTCAATCTATTCAGGCTCTTTGCCATAAAAACGGTGCTTATATCTGTCTAGATCTAACGATAAAGATACTGTCAAGGAAAAAGTGCTGTGAATACGATGCGATTTGCAGTTCCATTTCACATTTACATGAAGTGATTGAACTGAAAGCGAACACAGCCAGAGTCAGAGAAAACACCATGACGGATGCAGCAGCAGCAGAGGCAGCAGACGGCAACAATAGGTAAGTGAGCGTCAGCAGAATACAGCATTGTGGCGTTTGGCGGTGTCAGTAGCAGCGCATTGAAGTGGCAGTGAAAAGGCAGCGAAGGTGTAGAGCAGACATACTTGAGTTCAGCAGTGTGGGCCGCCATGAGGGACCGAAGGCTCTTATCAGCGAGAGGACACCCAGACAGACTGAAGGAGAGGGAGGAGAGAAAGAGAGGAGGGCGGGCGGAAGAAGAGAGGGGGGCGAGGAAAAAAGGGGGCGAGGAAGCGAGGAGTGTGAGGGGATTGAGAGGAGAGAGGAGGAGAAAGAAGAAGTGAGTGAAGGGAAATCAAGAATGCAAGGCATACCAAGGTCATTTAGGAAGAAGAGGACAGACGGCAAGGAAGTAAATTACTGATGCATATCAAAGTGGTTGACCGCCTTTGCTCTCCACGCTCACGCTACATTATTGCCTCTGGCATGTCAGGATCAAATAAAATATTTGAAATAGTTGTGGTGTGCCCGATTCTGGACTCAGGTGCAGAGTGAGCAACAGAATAGTCTGAATAGAGCTAACATTTCATATGAGAATTTAAATAAAGTGCATCTAAAGTCTGCTTTAGTGTGTACCTGCGATGAGATGCATAGTTTCCAGTGATGTGGCCACTGCCATCACAACCAGGGGTAGGACACCTGGAGGAGGAGAGACAAAGAAGGGAAGAGAGAGACATAGAGGAGGAAAGAGACAGAGAGAGAGAGGACACAGGAAGGATCAGTGAATAAGAACACGCCTGGGTAAATACTGAGTCTCTGTCCTTCTCCTTTGTCCCGTTCACTTACAGGAGCAGCTCTTTCTTGCTGTCCTTGGGCTGGAACTTGACTTTGAAGCTCGGGGTCGTGACCTCTCCCGGGTACTTCCTCTCCTCCAGACAGTCCTGCATCATGTCACAGTCCTCCGGGTCGGACGAGGCGAACGACTGGCCGGTGTGCTCCATCTGAAGAGGATGAGAGGATGTAAATTATTAAAGAAAAAATAATTTTTGCACACCTAAAAGTCTTTGAGTGACAGGTGCATAGGACAAAAACCAAAAACGTTGAGAAAGAAATAGAATCCTGCACACCGTCTACACTTGCATGACACTTTAATGCAACGTTTTGGTCAATAAGACCTTCATCAGGCTGCCTGGTGAAGGTCTTATTATGTAAATTATTGTCATGTGTTGTGGTGTGGATTGTATTTATTTTTTGGGATGCCTTTTTTGGGTGAATGGGCTTGTATGGTCTATCTGTCCTAGTCTATCCTCTGCATGTTTGTATCCAAGAAAAGGAACTTTGGAACTTTGGAAACTACTGTGTGCACACACCCAGAGTCTCTACTCTCATCCCATTTTTTTTAAATTCTTTGTAGACAAGTGATGCTTCCAAATGCAGAGAGTGTCCTCATCAAAAATTAATATTCAAGGCCCTTTGTATTTCTTTTGAAAAAGTTCAAAGGAGTAAAAATTAGCATACGCCAAAGCCAGGATGGTGCAATGCACCTGACACACCACCTCTGATGCAGTGCGCAATGTTTTAACTGTACAGTAACTCTCATTTCGGTGAGATAAATGAATAATAGAAGGAGGAAAAGGGGGATAGGAAATAAGGCTAGGGGATTAGGGAAAGACAAAGAAATATAAACAATTCAGGGTTTTTTATATTCAGAAAGCCAAGGGGGAATTTTCTGTTGTTATTTACTTCCTCTGTGAATACCATCATAGGAAATACTGTCCAAGTGTTTCTACCTTGGTGTGCACCCAGTCTGGTCAAACACTGGCACAGCAGTACTCACAGCCTACAACATACATGTATCTCTGATTAGTGACTGACCTCGTCCATCTCCTCCTCCCGCTGGCGGTTGGGCTTGGTGTAGTCCAGAGGCCCCTCCCACTCCTCCTGCTTGTAGGCGTGGCCGTGGTGCGGCGACGTCATCCCGCTGCTTCCGCCGTGGTGGAGGGAGGAAGAGGAGGAGGAGGAGGGGTCCGGGGACCGAACCCCGGGGCTGGCGCCGGACAGGCTGCCCTCGCGCTTGATGGGCTTCTTCATACTCAGGTCCAGGGTGCCGTTCTCGTCCACCTCGATGTCCATTTCCTTGAGAGAAGACATACGATGGGGTTACTTTTATAGTCGGGATTACAGTCAGGCTGCATGGCATCATCAGCTTTTCATACTACCAGCAGTCTTGGCTCAATAAGTTTCTTTTAAACGGCATCTGATCTCTTTGACACCATTGAGGAGAGATAAACAGACATGATTTTATGGCAACAGAGCTGAGCAATGATACCTGTAGCAGGGGTAGGAAGTGGTAATTGGGAGAAAATTGATGTGGATGGCTTAGTAGGTAATATATCCAATTAAGCATGTACAAATATAAATAGCTTTTGCCAGCTTCTCCGGTGCACTTCAACGTATATGAGAGGCAGTCCTGTAGGATGATGATGGTGATGATTTTAATTACCCTCTTGACAAGATTCTGTTGCAGCATTACGCATACATTAACAGACACACACACACACTCCTGTCTCACGACTTCATGAAACTTACAGTGCTCACAGTCACAGGCGGTGGGCGATTTAGATGAAACAAATCATTCTTGTGGGGAACTGATGAATTTTTTGCAATTTCACCCCTCAAATCTCTCGTTAACAGGGGGATGCATTTAATAATTTGTGCTTACAAGAGGATGCCGTCCATCTTACATCACTTTGGTCATATAGAAAAGCCTCTAGCATCCTGTAGTTGATACACACAACGGTGTAATGCACTTTTGCAATATATTATACACAGAGTGCATATGAGCTCAATGCAGCACCTGCCTTTGTTAAGCATGCTAGTAATAATATCTAATGTACTCTGGCCATACTTTGCCAACAGCGCCAACAGCACAGTTCATCTATCCACGCTCTATTATAGTGTTGGCAGGTGAACAGAAGCAGAAGGGTGAAGCGGGCCATGTTTTCAGCATTCAGCTAAAATGGCGCTCATATGGGCTGGTCAAGGGCCAGAAAAATCAAAGCGAGGGGTAGGAGAGGAGGAGAGAAAATGGGAACTGATCCCAGAAATGTCCCCGGTTGATAAGCTCAGTGTTCCAATGTTTCAATATTGTACTTCCACCGCCTCTGCGTCTGATTCCAGATCAGGCCCCGGTTGATCTGCGCCGTAATACCGGGCTGCTAAGGCCTGTTCCTGGATCAGTGCCTTGTTGATCAACACCTTGCCTTGCTGTGCTGCCAGAGACATTAATCTTCACTTTTTATCCCCCTAAAACCGTGTCAGGAAATCGAAAAATGATGAAGCAGTCACTCTCTCCTCGGTGAGGCAAAAAGCTTTTAAAAATCACAATATGGGGGAAAGTGGTGCTCCAATTACACCTCCTGTGCACAGAGAGGGAAGAGAAGAGGGAGTGGAGAGAGAGTGAGAGAGCAACAGAGAGGTATAGAGAGAGGGGAGACAGAGACAGTGAGAGAGAAACAGTGAGACATACATCGGGAGGGAGAGAAGAAGATAGAGAGAGAAAGAAAGGGAAGTGAAAGAAAATGAAAGAGAGTGACGGGGGTGGAGAAAGAGAGTGGGAGATCCGTCCGGCAGATAATGAAAAAAGGCTACCTGGTGGAAAAGTAATCCAGGGAACTGGCAGTCAGCCAAATTCAATAACAACATGAAAAGTGTGTGGGATGGAGGGATGAAAGGATGAAAGAGGAGGGGAGAGGTGATGCAACTGCATCTCAACACCATCCTGTTGCTGTAAGCCAATGCCTCCTGATGATATATTCATGCCGAGTTGATGGGCTGAGGAGGAAAAAAATGAGGCAAGTAGAGAGGGGAGGACAGGAGAGGAGAGGAGAGGAGGAGAGGAGGAGAGGAGAGGAGAGGAAAGGAGAGGAGAGGAGAGGAGAGGAGAGGCTTACCCACCACTCTCTCCTCTCATCTCCCTAGCTGTGGCCTCCAATGTTTCAATCAATTCACTACAATCAGTTTATTCAATCTCTCTTTCCCCGAGCATTATGGGAAGAAAAACAGGATAGCACTTTACAACAACCATCACTAATAAATGATGATTTAATATTTATTAACTATCATTTAATGATTACCTAACAACTAACTGATGATGGGTTAATTTCTTACATTGTTAGTATAATTAACAGTAAATTATATAGTGTAGATTTTAATTAATGACATGACAATGATCACTTACTCATTAATATATTATACCGTTAAGAAATTAAATCAATGATTTTGATTGCCTTACTTAACACTTTGTTAATCATTCGTTATGTCCGTGTGAAACACTTTTAAATACTTAAGTATTTGGAAATAATTAACAAATGATTTGTAAACCATAAATTTGTATTATCTGGGCCACAATTATAAAGCTGCAACTGACATTTACAATCCTTGGTAAATGTCAATATGTGGTTTGTAAAACTGAAAGTGTTTTTTAAATATAAATGAAGATTATTTGGGTGTCTTTTTATAAAGTTGTATCTGACGACCACTGAAAAAACCACGAGAGGAGAGAGATGGAATAAAAAATACTGAAATACTGAAAAAAAAACTGAACAATGAAAAATAATGAAGGGTTTTGGCACTGGCATTGTTTAAAAGGCCTGGACTCGAATGTGTGGAGTGCTGAAGCCCACTGGCATGAGCTTTGGAGGGAAGCCTACCCATTTATCTAATTAAATATTTTATTCAAAGCACAGTGGCAGGTTGCTCAAGCAAGGTGATGGTTTATCAGTTTGATTTATGGCATGCTGGCTTGTTGTTTTAGCGTCACCTCTGACCCCTCCATCCCTATCCAACCCATAGTTATGATATACACTCTAATGTGAGTTCCTGCCTTTACCTTGTGGTGGTGTTTGGTGCTGAGGTTCTCAGGCTTCTCCCAGCAGCGCGTGGACAGGTTGAGGATGGCGGTGGCGGCCATGTGAGCGGCCTCGGCGTCGTGGGAGTAGTCGTAGGCCGAGGAAGAGGAGGACGAGCTCTTCCCGTAACCGTGGAGACTCAGGCTGGGCGACGAGGACTTGGGGAACGAGGGCTTAGCTGCGGGAGGACAAAAAGACGGCGTTTACGGGACGCGTCAAATCCACCACCAATCCCTTCATGTTAGATCAGATAAAACTTTAATGATCCCCCAGGGAAATTGGGTCGTTGCAGCAGCAGCGAATAATAGGATGTAGCAAAAGGGAGAAATAGGATATAAATAAGAATAGAGCAGAATGTGGGGTATGAAACATATTGCAACCGACAATTAAAAAACTAGAACACGCTAAGTAAAAATGAATGAAAGAAATATTAAAAAACATGAATATACAGCATGTAGGGTGTGTTACATTGGCAAGTATAGAACATACTGAGAAGAAAAGAATGGATGAAAAATATTTTTAAAAATGCATAATATAAAAGTGAACGGCCAGCTTTAGTGCCACATACTCTATGACTGGCCTTTCTCCAGTCCACTTTCAGGATACATACTATACTATACTTTTGACAACAACAGCACCTTTAGCAGCACTTTTATTTACTTCCCAGTTAGAACCACACAAAAGGACTTCCTCTTCCTCTTACTTTTGAAGGCTTTGGGTGAGGTTTCGCTGGTGGGCATCTTTGGAGCAAGCACACGCTTCCCAAACACTTGAACGTCGAAGCTTGCATAATCGAAGGACACCTTGGAGTACTTCTCCAGCTCCCTGGCCAGGTTGGCGCGCGGCGTGGTGGGCACCATGTTGGGCCGGTAGTTGCCGTACTGGGGCACCTCCAGCTGCTTCACAAAACACATGGGCCTGCGGGGGAGAGAGGGGGAGAGGGAGAAATTAGATGATGAAAGGGTGGAGGGAGGAAGGCAAGGAGAAAAAAGGGTGGGATAGTAAAGGTGAGGTAGGATAAAGCAGAGCAGAATAGGGCAAAGTAGAGTAGAGTAAAGTAGAAGAGGGTAGAGTAGAAGAGAGTAAACTAGAGTAGAGTAGAGTAGAGTAGAAGAGAGTAGAGTAGAGTCAAGTAGAGTAGAGTAAAGTAGAAGAGAGTAGAGTAGAGTAGAAGAGAGTAAACTAGAGTAGAATAGAGTAGAGTAGAGTAGAGTAGAGTCAAGTAGAGTAGAGTAGAGTAGAGTATAGTAGAGTAGAAGAGAGTAGAGTAGAGTAGAGTAGAGTCAAGTAGAGTAGAGTAGAAGAGAGTAGAGTAGAAGAGAGTAGAGTAGAGAGTAGTAGAGAGTAGTAGAGTATAGAGTAGTAGAGAGTAGTAGAGTAGACAAGAGTAGAGAGTAGCAGAGAGTAGTAGAGTAGAATAGAGTAGAGAGCAGAGTATCATCAAGTAGAGTATAGTCAAGTAGAGTAAAGTAGAAGAGAGTAGAGTAGAGTAGAGTAGAGAGTAGTAGAGAGTAGTAGAGTAGAGTAAAGTAGAGTAGAGAGTAGTAGAGAGTAGTAGAGTAGAGTAAAGTAGAGTAGATAAAAGTAGAGTAGAGTAAAGTAGAGTAGAGAAAAGTAGAGTAGAGTATAGAGTAGTAGAGAGTAGTAGTGTAGAGTAGAGTAAAGTAGAGTAGAGAGTAGTAGAGTAGAGTAAAGTAGAGTAGATAAAAGTAGAGTAGAGTAGAGTAGAGTAAAGTAGAGTAGAAAAAAGTAGAGTAGAGAGTAGTAGAGAGTAGTAGAGTAGAGTAGAGTAGAGAATAGTAGAGAGTAGTAGAGTAGAGTAGAATAGAGTAGTAGAGAGTAGTAGAGTAGAGTAGAATAGAGTAGTAGAGAGTAGTAGAGTAGAATAGAGTAGTAGAGAGTAGTAGAGTAGAGTAGAGTAGTAGAGTAGAGTAGTAGAGAGTAGTAGAGTAGAGTAGAGTAGTAGAGTAGAGTAGTAGAGAGTAGTAGAGAAGAATAGAGTAGTAGAGAGTAGTAGAGTAGAGTAGAGTAGAGAGTAGTAGAGTAGAGTAGAATAGAGTAGTAGAGAGTAGTAGAGTAGAATAGAGTAGTAGAGAGTAGTAGAGTAGAGTAGAGTAGTAGAGTAGAGTAGTAGAGAGTAGTAGAGTAGAGTAGAGTAGTAGAGTAGAGTAGTAGAGAGTAGTAGAGAAGAATAGAGTAGTAGAGAGTAGTAGAGTAGAGTAGAGTAGAGAGTAGTAGAGTAGAATAGAGTAGTAGAGAGTAGTAGAGTAGAGTAGAGTAGAGAGTAGTAGAGTAGAGCAGAGTAGAGTAGAGCAGAGTAGAGTAGAGGTGGATGGGGAAGAAAAGAGAATTGATGCAATAAAGGGTCGCACAATAAGAAAAAAAGTGGCAAATAGAGAGAGAGAGAGAGAGAGAGAGAGAGAGAGAGAGAAAGAGAATGAGAGTGAGAGAGCGAGGTAGAGTGACAGAGAAATAGTAGGAGAGGGGGCAACAGTGTACTTAGCAGGAGTGCAGCAGGATTAAAAGCTCTCTTATCAGCAGAGGGCACATTTGCATGTTGTACAGCATGGAATTTATGAGCTTTAAGCCCTCTCGTTTTCCTGGAGAGCCTGGGCTTTTGTCAGACCTGTTGGCGTAAATCCACTGATAGACCAGGAGGGGGGGTGTGTAGGGGGGTGAGGGGGGTAGAGAAAGAGAGAGAGAGAGGATTTAGACAGAGGAGAGAGGGCAAAAGAAAGAAGAAGGGAGGGGTGAAAGAGAGAGGAAGAGAGCGAAAGGAGAAGGAGGAAGAGAGTGAGCGAAAGAGAGTCGGAGACAGGGAGGGTCCTAATGTGTGTGTGGGTGGGTGTGTGTGTGTGTGGGTGGGGGGGTGGGGGGGTGTGGGTTGGGGGGGTGGGGGTTGGGGGGGATGTCCTGGGAGGGATAGAGGAGTTGGAGTCACCTTCCTACTACTTTTTGCTCTCTCCCTCTCCTTATCTCTGAGCCCCCTCCTCCCACACACACACACACACACACACACACACACAGGCACGCACACACACACACACACACACACACACACACTCTCTCTCTCCGTCCTGTGTGTAGAACCACATATCACGGCCTCTGCTCTGTTGCCATACGTTCATTAATAAGCTGTATGACCCGGCCTGTAGTCACACTGCTGTTGGTGGGGGCTTCAAACAGTGGCACAACAGATGTGCACTCACTCACTCACACACACACACACACACACTCACACACACAAACAAACAGAGGCAGGCTGAAGGAGGGTTTTCTTGACAGTAAAAGCTTCTACCCTGCTTTCTACCATTGATCACGGGGGGATTTTTTCGTTTTATTTATTCAACATGAGCTCCATTAGGACACGGATTGCATGTGGAATACTTAGTGACTTCTGCTGCGTTCTCCATACAGAACAGACAGGCAAGCTCATTTTAATAACAATAGGGGTAGAAAAACAAGGCGAGCCTTATTATGTTTTAATCCTTGACGCTTTGTCGGACCACTGATGAGGTTTTCCTCAAGGAAAGCAATTATTTTTCCTATCCCCCACAATGCCCCTATAACTTGCATAATTAGCTTATCGGCTGCATTATTAATTAAAATACCAATGAGGGAGAGTGTGTACTTAGCATAATACCAGTGTCTGGTTTGTGTTAATTATCATTCTTTTGGCCGTGATCAGGGTGGCCGGCCGGTTGAGTAGATGAATGGAGATGGAGAGACCTCAGTGTTTGAAGTGACACCACTAAGACAGCAATGATTATACAGCCAGACTGTGCGCTTCGAGACTTCCTGGTTATTCAGCCAATCGCAGCCCAGCTCCACCTCTCGTGAGGGGCAGAGTAACCAAGGTCAGGATTGTCTCTGTGGCTACTATGTGGCTCAGTACTACTGTGGCTAACCTTGACAAGGACTCAGCTGTGTGTCTTGAATTAGAGGAGACATGCATAATGTAGGTGAAAGGTTCACCATGATGCACAGCACTGTTGTTAAGGTGGTTTCAAGTGACAGAGGGATGACAGCATATTTTCTTTTCCAGTGTGGATCAGTAATGTAAGCAACACACCATGTATTCCTGACATTGTGTCTTTTTGCATGGCATACCCACTCTTGCTCCAATCTCCCATGTTTACTGTCACTCGCCAATTTATCTCATCTAATACAGCAGAAATGTCCAAAAAATATATGTATCTATGCCATGAAATTGAAGTCTACAACCCAAGCTCTTCTCCTTCCCCACCTTAAAACTCTGTCGTTGGGACTTCCTTTGAGGTGCTCGCTGATTGGCTGAGGGAGATGCTGCTTATCGTGGCCCTTGGACAGCTTCTCTGCAGCAGCGATGGGGCATCCAGAAAGACTAGAGGGATGAGGAGGAGAGGAAAGATGAATATTAAAGGCGAGCATGTTGCTGACCATGTAGATCTGCATCAAACTGATGTGGACTGACACATCTGCTATCCTGCATACATGAATATGTGAGCCAGCTAATATACACAGGGATATACACATATATCACACACTCAAATGCAGAAATGCACACACACCCACACGCTCAAACACACACAAACGCAGATATAGGCATGCACGAATGCTCGCTCTCTCTCTCTCTCTCTCTCTCTCTCTCACACACACACACACACAGAGACACAGACACTATATACATATATATATACCTGCGGTGTGTGTTGCGATTGCTGTTAACATGGCCCTGACCAGTGCAGCCGGGAGTTGGACACTTGAGCACATTCTCATGCATGGCCAGAACTGAGGAGAAGGATATTGTGTTTGCACACACACACACGCACACACACACACACACGCACGGACGCACACACAATTACAAAATCAATGGGCTGCGGTAAAAGAGAGTATCCACTATATTTAAAACAACACTTCTCTCATTTAAATGTAAATCCCAGGAGGAATATTAAATGAACCCCATCCGGAGACGAGAATAGCGGGGAATGGAACCACAGTCAACAGAGCTGTCATCATGGCTGCCGTAAAAGAGGATCTGATGTGTATGTATGAAGCATCTTTATATAGATTCACATGGAGAGGTGGGGCTGAGCGGGAAAAACACGCTAGCGGGAGGCACACTCATACTGTACATTCCCATCCGCGTATTTCTAGTGAACCCAATCCAAATGTTTTGTCCTGTCAGCTTTTACATATTTGACTGCCCCCCCTGTCAACAGAATGTAAAAATGGTAAGAATTAGCTGTGCCCTGCAAGTACTTGGATGGCCTGTGTGTATCTGACGCATACGAGGCCCAATTTAAGGCTTGATTGCCTTTAAAGTCATGCTGAAGACTGCATGACCTGACCAGTCATCCTAGATCAGCACCCCAACTCTTAGAAACCTCATGAAAATAGAACTTGGTATGAGTAATCTGCTGTGACTCACATCTGCCATTAGCACAGCACAGGAAAAGAGTTTTATCGTTGACCATTATCAGTGGTATAGGCAGAGAACGGCTAGATGGAGTTTTTACAGCCACAATGTATTGCTTACTCTTCTTTAAGTATTTATGAGAGCACGATCTGCACGTTAAGTGAATATACTGTGCTGCCTCTCCAGCGAGGAGAGGAAGCAGGGATGGGTTTCTATCATTGTTAGATTGCCCTTTTTTATCGTTTTTTCTTTCCTTTTTTTCCTCTTTCCATGCTTATTTTCGTCTTCAAAGCAGCTGAAGAAAACTCACTCTCCGGGGGGATCCTGTCCTTGTGCGGACAGCCTGACAGGCTGCGGTGGTGGGGGTAAAGACCGGTCACATGACCCGTCCCATCACACCCCGGGGTGGGGCACTTGATCTCCCTCTTCTCTGGCCTGCTGCTCTCTGGATGAGGGCGGGGTAGAAGGATAGAAGGGGAGAAGGGAGGAGAGAGGGATGAGAGGGTCGAGGGAGTAGGAGGAGACGGCGATGGGAGGGGGGGGGGGGTTAAGGAGGCAAAGGAGAGAGAAAGGAGGCGAGATGAAACACGGAAGAGAGGGAGGGCCGAGAGAGGTACAGAAAGAGAGAAAGATCAGACGGGAGAGGGAGGGGAGGAAATAAGAAGAGGAAGGGGTACAGGGGCACAGAGATGAAAGAAGGGGGAGAGAGGGGTGGATGAAAGGGGTAAAGAAGAAGGGAAAGGGCGATAAGAGACGAGGGAGGGAGAGGAGAAAAAGTGGGAGAGAGATGAAAAAGAGGGAGAAAGGGGGAGGATGGATGAGAGAGGCACAGACAGAGAGATACGAGAGGAGGGAGCGAGGGAGGGAAGTGGGAATGGGAGGAGGAGAGGAGAGGAGAGGAGGACGGAGGGATAAGAAGTACAGAAAGGAGGATGGAGAGATAAGAAAGGAGGGGAAGGAGGGATGAATAGGGAGGACAAAGGCAAGTGGTTAACACTGTCAGACAGTCTGCTCGACTGAGCATGAAATCTAGACATATTTCAGACAACTGTACAAAAGCATAGCCATCTGTATCTGTTCCTCATGTTTTATGTATTTCTGCAAATGTGCAAGGTGTTTTATGCATTAGTGTTAATGCGATTTGTGTATTTCCGTAAATGTTATCAGGGATTAAACACGATCAAATGTGCGAGAAATTATAGCTTTTTTCGAAGTTAAACTGAACAAATATGCACCTATTTATCCTGTGCGGTTTAATCATTTTAATCCCCCTCGCTACACTTTTCCGACACTGTCAGCGATCTTGTTTGGATCTCGGCCAGAAGAACGGTGGAAATACATCAGGAGTAAATCATGCCACTATAATTTACACACAATTAAAGCTGCTCTATCCTCCCCGCCACTAGCGGAGGTAGGACGGCCAATATCGATAGCGCTGGAGAGGGGGGGGAAAGGAGCGCGAGGACGGCGAAAGAAGGCGGCGTGATGCTCTATTGGCCTTCAAATTGAATGTTAACGAGACATGCAGCTCCTAATTAGTGTTGAGCAGAACAGGAACGTCGCCACAGGAGGGAGTGGAGGCCAAGGAGAGGGCAGCACTACCAGGCATGTAATCGCACTACTGTTATAGTGTGAGTAGCATGACAAGTGGGCAATGTGCCAGTGTGAAATACACGGCCCAAACAAATGTAGCACATAAACAAGCACTTCACCGCTGATTGTGGAACAGCTCGCGCTCTTTCTTTTCTCTCCCTCTCTCTCTCTCTCGCCGTTCTTGCTCTCTTCCTATTTCTCTCGCGTAAGTTGTCGTCTCTCTCTTGTGTTCCCGCTCTCTCGCTGTTGTCCTTTCTCACTCTCTCTTCAAGCACTTCCTCTCCTCTCGTCATGGAAGTCTATTGAGCCGGAGCCACTTCATCCCCATCAGAGCGGAGAAAGGATGATCTAAACAGAGCTCCGTGACTCATCGCTGTTTATTTGGTACACTGTGTTTATTTGTACCAATGTACTCTGATATTACACACTGTGCTCCCAACATTATGTCCAGTACATGACTCCTGGATTGGTTGAATTGGTTTAGTGTCTGTTTTGCTCCCAAACTATACTGTACCTGCACATACTGTTCTCTAAGCTGTGCGTACCTCAGTATGGTCAAATGCGCCCAATAATTCTTGTGTAAAATTCTATATTTAAATTCTATATTTAAACACAGTAGATGTTGGGACTCTGTTGGCCTCCTGCTGTTTTTTAACCTGTCCTACCTTTGCTGAAGTAGCTCTTGCGCATGGCGTCCAGGTGCTTGGGCCTGTCATCCATGGTGAAGTATCGCTGGTGGTGGATATCTGGGGTGCGGAGCAGCTCTCTGGGCCCCGCCGGCTTCACCTGCTCCGCCTTCAGGGCGATGGCCTGCTCCAGCAGCCCCAGGTTCCCTCGGGTCATGTCGAACATCTCCGACTCGTCCGTCACCGTCGAGCGCTGGGACAGGCTGTCCTCGTCGTCGCGCTCGTCGTCGCCGTCCTCGTCGTCGAAGTCCTTCTCCTCGGACTTGTCGGAGCGCACCTCGATGACGTCGGGCGAGGCCGAGGACGAGGCCTTGTGGAGTTTGTAGCTCTCTCCCCGGGGGATGGGGAAGTAGTCCTCCAGCGGACTGACCCTGTGGGAGCTGTAGCTTAAAGGAGGGCTGGCCTTGTAGTGCTGAAGCGGGCTCGCTTTATGGGCGTTGTATTTCTCAAGCGGACTGGCTCTGTTGGTGCTGTAGTTCTCCAGAGGGCTGACCCTGTGGTCTTCAGTCTTGATGTGCGTTCCCTGAGCTGCTGCGGTGCTGGTGATGGTGCGGACGGCAGTTGGCACATCAGAAGTGGGCAGAACGTGGTTCACCTCCTTGTCGTGCTCTTTGTCTTCCTCCTCCTCCTCCTCCTCCTCCTCTTCTTCTTCTGGGATGTCCTGTCTCTGCTGTGCTGGCGCTCCCATCTCTTCCTCCTCGTCTTCTTCCTCCTCCTCCTCGTCCTTGATCTGTCGACGACGGGCCTCTTCAGTGAGATACTGCCGGTTCAAGTCCTCCTGTCTCACATGCTTGCTCCTATCTTCGCGCTCATCCTCCTCTTCCTCCTCCTCCAGCTCCTCCTCCTCCTCCTCTTCCTCCACTTCAGCTGCCTCCTTCTGCAGAACAGATGACTCTCCCATGACTTGAACTCTGTCTCCCACCTCCTCCTCCTCCTCCTCTTCTCCCTCATTCATTTCCCCCTCCCGCTCTTCTTGTTCCTCTTCACCCTGTTCGGCTGCCACGGCGACATCCTCCTCTGTCTCCATGGCAACAGGCTGCTGAATGGCCGCACTCGGAGCGTCGGTGTCGGTGTCGGCGTTGGAGTGCGAGACTCTGCCGAGGTGCAGGAGAGAGTTGGCCACCTCCTCCGCCCGCCGAGAGGGAGACTCACCCTCCTCGGCGGCAGGCGGCGCTGCGCCGAGCTCAGGCTCCGCGATCATGTACTCCTCCTCTGTGGACACAGACAAAGACGAGGAGGTCAGAGTGGTGACACAGAGCAGACAGTGAGTCACGCAGTGAGCTAAAGCTGTTGTCAGCAGTATCTCTAGTATCACTGTCATCACCTTCCTGCCTGCCAAGTCACTGGATGTAAACTAACGATGAAACACGGCCTGCTGCTGTGACAGTTTTCATGTCAAATATTTCTGTTTTTTGTTTTGTAGGGCAACTATAAAGTGGATTAAGATGGGCCACCTCACCTCTCTGTGATCTCATTTTATATCTCTACCTTCACACCACTAGCAACCACTTTGAAAATGATGTTTCAGCAATAGATGGGACATAAAGCGATGCTAGCAAATCTGCTGACACAAAAAAAACGCCCAAAAGTTCAGCTGTGGAAAAGTTTTCCTCGCCAACAAAGAGGAGGCAAAGATGACCGTTGTTAATATGATTTGTCTCAGGCCATAGAAAATTGTCTTCCAACTCGTTTATGCTTGAATGTTGGGTTTATCTATCATGCCTACCTTCATCAGCATCAGCTGCAGATGTGCTCTCCTCCCTCTGATATGTTTCTTCTTCCACCTCCCTCTCCTCTTCCTCTTCATTCCTCTGCTTCTGTTGGCTCTGTGCCTCCTCTTCCTCTCCGTGTGTCTGCCCCGCCTCCATCAGGCCTCCTGTCACCTCCTCTCTCTCCTCCTCTGCCTGTCTCTCTACAGCTGCCTCCCTCTCCTCCTCCCCCTCCTCCTGCTGCTTGGCCTCCTCCTCCTCTCCTCCTTTCTCTCCTTCCTTCTCCCCCTCTCCCTCGGCCTCGCTGCTGGCATCGCTCTCCGCGCTGAAGCCTTCATCCAGGGCCAGTTTCAGGGGGTGGGACTTCCTCTTGGAGGCGGGCTGCTCTGTTTCCTGGTCCTGTTCCTGTTCCTGCTCCGCCTCCACTTCCTCTAGACGGCGCTTTCTGGCTATGGGGCAGCCCAGCACACTGATGGAGAGAAAGAGAGAGAGGGAAGAAAGAAGAGACAGACGGATGAGGGAGGAATAATCGTGAAAGAGAGCGCAAAGGTAGAAAAGCAGAGGAACATCGTCTTGAATAACAAACGGGGTTGTAACTGGAAATCACAAACACACAAACAACCCCCCCCCCCGCCCCAAAACACAACAGGCATATTCCGACATGTCCAATAAAAGAAATCGTGCACCTCATCAGTATCCATGAGTGAGTTTAAGTGGCATGGTGGAGGAGGTGTGGGGGGTGTGTGGGAGCATTTTGACGTGGAGCGGGATGGAGCGGGCGCTTTCCGCTGAGCGTATGAGTGAACACAAATGCCCTGAGGGGGGCGCCATGCTCGCTCACTCAGACATCACAACCAATCTCAGCCAATTGACTGGAACGTTTAATGAACAACACGCAGGGAGCAGGCGAGCGCGAGGCGGCGGGCGAGGCAGCGGAGGGTGAAATCCAATAAACTCCCCTCTTACTCTCACCTGGGAGAGGCAGAGGGAGATTGAGGGACAATCTATAAACAAAGTGCATCTGAAATTGCCCGCTGAACGAATACACGTGTAAACAGATAGCTAATATCTGCCCCCCAATAAAGAAGAAGTCACAAGCCAGTGAGCTGCCCCGGGTCTTGCAGGGTCTCTGAGGGGGCGAGGGAGGGGAGAGGGGAGCTACAGCAGCTGCACATGACCGGGAGGAATGGCATCTC